>NW_025142818.1:0-1264 GCF_004010195.1 Chiloscyllium plagiosum | reverse complement strand
ACACTGGGTCAGTTTCTGGGGATTTCACACTGACACTGGGTCAGTGTCTGGGGGTTTTCACATCGACACTTGGTCAGTGTCTGGGGGATTTCACATTGACACTGGGTCAGTGTCAGGGGATTTCACATTGACACTGGGTCAGTGTCTGGGGGATTTCACATCGACACTGGGATCAGTGTCGGGGGATTTCACATTGACACTGGGTCAGTGTCTGGGGGATATCACATCGATACTGGGTCAGTGTCTGGAGATTTCACATTGACACTGGGTCAGTGTCTGGGGGATTTCACATCGATACTGTGCCAGTGTCGGGGGAGTTCACATCGACACTGGGTCAGTGTCGGGGTGATTTCACATCGACACTGGGTCAGTGTCGGGGAGATTTCACATTGACACTGGGTCAGTGCCTGGGGGATTTCACTTCGACACTGGGTCAGTGTTTGGGCGATTTCACATCGACACTCGGTCAGTGTCTGGGGTATTTCACATCGACACTGGGTCAGTGTCTGGGGGATTTCACAACGACACTGGGTCAGTGTCTGGGGAATATCACATCGACACTGGATCAGTGTCGGGGGATTTCACATCGACACTGGGACAGTGTTTGGGAGATTTCACATCGACACTGGGTCAGTGTCTGGGGGGATTTCACATTGACACTGGGTCAGTGTCTGGGGGATATCACATCGATACTGGGTCAGTGTCTGGGGGATTTCACATTGACACTGGGTCTGTGTCTGGGGATTTCACATTGACACTGGGTCAGTGTCTGGGGGATTTCACATCGACACTGGGTCAGTGTCTGGGGGATTTCACATTGACTCTGGGTCAGTGTGGGGGATTTCACATTGACACTGGCTCAGTATCTGGGAATTTCACATCGACACTGGGTCAGTGTCTGGCGGATTTCCCATCGACACTGGGTCAGTGTCGTGGGGATTTCACATTGACACTGGGTCAGTGTCTGGGGATTTCACATTGACACTGGGTCAGTGTCTGGGGATTTCACATTGACACTGGGTCAGTGTCTGGGGATTTCACATTGACACTGGGTCAGTGTCTGGGGATTTCACATTGACACTGGGTCAGTGTCTGGGGATTTCACATTGACACTGGGTCAGTGTCTGGTGATTTCACATTGACACTGGGTCAGTGTCTGGGGATTTCACATTGACACTGTGTCAGTGTCTGGGGATTTCACATTGACACTGGGTCAGTGTCTGGGGGATGTCACATTGTCACTGGGTCAGTGTCTGGGGATTTC
>NW_025142817.1:0-1264 GCF_004010195.1 Chiloscyllium plagiosum | reverse complement strand
CTGACATGTACTTTCAATGTACATTGTCAACTATACTAGCTGCTCATGTAGCAGTGATAGACTGACACTTGCCTTAAACATATGCCTTCACGTATTGCTTTTTATCTGTCCGAAAAGTGCACACCTCCTCTTTATTTTTACTTCATGTTTAAATCCGGCTTTTCCCCATTTATTGGGAAGCAATGTTTGATTCTTTTCCCGCATATCTTATTTAGTGAGATATTAAAACGATCGGACCATGAAGAAATTAAGAATAGCAATCAGCTATTTGGACCTTTAGTTATCTCCGCCATTCACTACGATTTTGACCCTTGTGATAGTCATTATTTCTAATTCCTTGCCTTTTCCCAAGATCCTTGAATTCTGTCATGATTAAGGATTTGTCATCACAACTTTAAATAAACACGAGTACCATATAATTTTTTGAACAAACATTTCCAAAGATGCACAGCATTGTCGTACTCTGTTTTGTTGCCCTTCCTTCTCAAATTAGCAACTTCACATTTCATCCATTGTAATCTATTTGCGAACAGTGCTTCCATTGTCTGAGCAAACATGTTTCTGCTAAATTCTTGCCAGTCTTATGATGATTATTTCTCTAGTTCCCAGAACCGTAGAATCAGGGATTAAAACAGTCGAGCAGAGGCCTTTCAGCCATTGAGTCTGTACTGCAACAAAACACTGATGACTACACGAGTCCTCCAATAGTCGATCCATAGACTTGAATGCTATGACATTTAAAATGTTCATGCAAGCACTACCACTCACGGTCTGTTTGAAATCGTTCTTTCTTCAATCCAATCAAAACCACTTCACAATAATGCTGTCTCGTTCTTATTGCGAATGTTGGGGACGGAGGTGAGAGAGGGAAGTGTTCCCGTTAATATCAGTGCAAATACTTTCTAGAAAATCTTGACAATTTTTCTTATAAGCTTATAGACTTCTATCAGGTCTTCATTCAACTTTCTGTACTTCAAAGAAAAAGCCATACAGCATTTTTCATTGCGAAGGTGCTGCACCATAGGAAACAACCCAATGAAACTCCTTTGCTCCCCATCCAATGTGATCACTTCCTTTCATTCGTGTGGTGAACAAATTTTCATGCAATACTCCTGCTGTGACTAGTCAAAGTTCTGTAGCTTTCCAAATTGTACTCCTTCCTCTTATCATCAATGCCTGGACTGAAAAAGGCTCGAACGTTTCAAGCCTCATTAGGTATCTCATTGCGCTCTCTTGCCACTTTCAGCGATCTGCAGAGCAGCAT
>NW_025142816.1:0-1264 GCF_004010195.1 Chiloscyllium plagiosum | reverse complement strand
TATAGTCCAACAGGTTTAATTGGAAGTACAAGCCCCAGAAGCTAGTGCTTCTAAGTAAACCTGTTGGACTATAACCTGGTGTTGTGTGATCTTTAACACAGTTAAAAATGTTAACCTTGTTATAACATGTTGCCCATGGATGGGAGAAACCACTGGGTACTTGGTATTACTGGGCAATATCCCCAAATATCTCAGGAGGGGAACTCCCTCAAGCAGCTTCCCAAGTTTTTAATTCTAAACAAGACAGGGCACAGCAAATCAGAATTGGGAATGAAGCAGCCTTGGAATGTCGGGCATCACAGAGGTCACCCTTTTCAATGCTGATGCACCCAGAATCTGGCTAAACCACATCTGGCTTCTTACTGAGCAGAACCAATCACACATCTACACATAACTCCTCAGATACTGAACCAATCACATGTTTTCACACAGCTCCTCAGATAGTGAACCAATCACATGCCTTCACGCGCTCCTCAGATACTGAACCAATCACATGCGTTCACACATCTCCTCAGATACAGAAGCATGCAATGTCCAAATGCTGGACAATATCTAGGTTTGGACTGTCCAGTGGTAAGTAACATTCGCGCCACACAAATACCAGGCAATAACCATCTCCAATAAGAGGCAATCTAACCACCACTCCTTGACATTCAAAGGTGCTACCATCACTGAATTCCCCACTATCAACATATTGGGGATTACCAATGACCAGAAACTCAACTTGACCAGCCGTATATATAGTGTGGTTTCATGAACAGGTCAGAGGTTAGGAATATTGTGGTGAGCAACTAACCTCCTGAGTCCCCAAAGCGTGTCTACCATCTACACGACACAAGTCAGGAGTGTGATGGAATACTTCCCACTTGCCTGGTTGGGGGCAGCTCCAACAACACTCAAGAATTTTAGAAGATTTGTAGCTCAGGTTGAGATTCTGGATGTAGGTTTGCTCGCTGAGCTGGAAGGTTCATTTCCAGGTTCGTCACCCTACTAGGTAATATCTTCAGTGGGCCTCTGGGTGAAACACTGTTGATAATTCCTGATTTCTATTTAAATGTGTGGGTTTCTTTGGGTTGGTGATATCATTTCCTGTTCTTTTTCTCAGGGGGTGGTAGATGGGGTCTAACTCGATGTGTTTGTTGGTAGAGTCCTGGTTGGAATGCCAGGCTTCTAGGGATTCTTGTGCATGTCTCTGTTTGGCTTGTCCGAGGATGGACGAATTGTCCAAATCGAAGTGGTGTCGTTCCTCATCTGTGTGTAAGGA
>NW_025142815.1:0-1264 GCF_004010195.1 Chiloscyllium plagiosum | reverse complement strand
CAGGTTATAGTCCAACAGGTTTATTGGGAAGCACTAGCTTTCAGAGCACTGCTCCTTCATCAGGAGGTTCACAACTTATATATATTAAGAAAAAAGATAAAATGAAGACAAAATTCAATTCATGGATCTTCTGAGGTTGTCGAAACCTGACAGTAAATCAGCTGCAAGCCGTTCACAGCCACCTGATGAAGGAGCAGCGCTCCGAAAGCTAGTGCTTCCCAAATAAACCTTCCAATTGTGGTATCATCTTCTCCACATCCACTCTCATCCGGGCCTCTTGATAGGATGTAAATTTCAAAATGATTCCACCCCTACCCCCCACCACCCCCCAACCCTCATCTTTCTAAATCCCATCGAGTGCACACCCAGAGTCCTCAACTGCTCCCCATTCCCTTCACTGTCAGGATCAGACCTGCACACCTCCTCTGGACCCCTTGCCAATGCCAGCACATCCATCCTCAGAAAGGCAGCCCCAAACTGCTCACAATATTCCAACGGCGGCCTGGCCAGAGCCCGGCGCAGACTCAGCATTCCGTCTCCACTCAGCCTTTGGCGGCTGCGGGGGCTCAGGAGCGGGAGGTGGAAGGAGGGTTCGGGAGGCTGCTGCAGTGCAGAATGGGGTGTGGGTAAGGCTGTTCCTCATCCTGCTGGGACGTGGCCGGCTGCTTCAGCCACCAGGTGAGGCTGGTTGCCGGATTCCAATGGCCCAGGATTCCATATGGCAGCTACTGCAGCGTCTTTGGAAAAATGGTGGGCCGGGCCTGGCTTGGCCTGGGATTCCTTGAGGCAGTTTGTTCGGCATCGTGGTGCATCCGGCCTGGGATTCCTACGACTTTGCTGTCAGGTTTCCTCAGCCTCAGAAAGAGCCATGAATTGAACTTTGCCTTCATTTTATCCTTTTTTTAATACATGGAATTTGTCACAATAACGGCCCCGTGGTATGGTGACTGAAGCGCTTTGCGCTGCACCTTTTTATAAAAATATACCAACGACAATAAATTACAATTCTACTCTGCATTTGCTCAATGCACAATGTTTCAAGGAAGCAGAAAGGGATACAATGAAAGTTGTGTACCTTCCTCACAATTTCCTGAAATGACTATGTTAATTCAAAGTCTGTGAGAAGATTTGTAGCTCGGGTGCTCGTTGTTGTGGTTCTGTTCGCTGAGCTGGGAATTTGTGTTGCAGACGTTTCGTCCCCTGTCTAGGTGACATCCTCAGTGCTTGGGATCCTCCTGTGAAGCGTTTCTGTGATCTTTCCTCC
>NW_025142814.1:0-1264 GCF_004010195.1 Chiloscyllium plagiosum | reverse complement strand
ATCACCCTGACAGTGTGGACACTGACCACCCTGACAGAGTGGATGCTGTGGTCACTCTGACAGAATAAACAATGTGATGACCCTGACAGAGTGGACACTGTGATCACTCTGAAAGACTGGACACTGATCATTCTGACAGAGTGGACACTGTGATCACTCTGACAAAGTGGACACTGTGATCACTCTGACAGAGTGGACACTGTGACCACTCTGACGGATTCGACACTGTGATCACTCTGACAAAGTGGACACTAATCACCCTGACAGAGTGGACACTGTGATCACCTGACAGAGTGGATACTGATCATTCTGACAGAGTAGACAGTGTGATCACACTGACAGAGTGGACTCTGACCACCCTGACAGACTGGAGACTGTGATCACTCTGACAAAGTGGACACTGATCATTCTGACAGAATGGCCTCTGTGAACACCCTGATAGAGTGGACACTGTGATCACCCTGACAGAGTGGACAGTGTGATCACCTTGGCAGTGTGGACACTCTGATCACCCTGACAGAGTGGACACTGATGACCCTGAGAGAGTGGAAACTGTGATTACACTGACAGAGTGGACACTAATCACTCTGACAGATTTGACACTGTGATCACCCTGGCAGAGTGGACAGTATGATCACTCTGACAGAGTGGACACTCTGATCACTCTGACAGACTGGACACTGTGGTCACTCTGACAAAGTGGACACTAATCACCCTGACAGAGTGGATACTCCGATCACCCTGACAGAGTGCACACTGATCATTCTGACAGAGTATACAGTGTGATCACCCTGACAGACTGGACACTGTGTTCACTCTGACAAAGTGGACACTGACCACCCTGACAGAGTGGACACAGTGTACACACTGACAGAGTGGACACTGATCACCCTGACAGAATGGACACTGTGATAACACTGACAGAGTGGACACTGATCCCCCTGACAGAGTGGGCACTGTGATCAACCTGACAGAGCGGACGCTGATCATTCTGACAGAGTGGACACTGTGATCACTCTACCAGAGTGGACACAGTGATCACTCAGACAGAGTGGACACTGATCACCCTGACAGAGTGGACACTGTGATCACTCTGACAGAGTGGACACTGTGATCACTCTGAGAGAATGAACACAGATCACTCTGACAGAGTGGACGCCGTGATCACCCTGACAGAATGGGGACTAATCACTCTGACAGAGTGGACACTGTGATCACTCTGACAGAGTGGACACTGTGATCACTCTGACAAGTGGACAATAGT
>NW_025142813.1:0-1264 GCF_004010195.1 Chiloscyllium plagiosum | reverse complement strand
TTAAAGTGAGAGGGGAAACGTTTAAGGGAGATAGATGTGCAAAGTTCTTCACACAGAGGGTGGTGGGTGCCTGAAATGTGATGCCAGGAGAGGTGGTAGGGCTGGGAGCGATAGCGTCATTTAAGATGTATCTAGACAGATACATGAATGGGCAGGGAGCAAAGGGATACAGACCCTTAGAAAATAGGCAGTAGGTAAAGATAGATGATCCGGATCAGTGCAGGCTTGGATAGCCGAAGGGCCTGTTACAGTGCTGTTTTTTTTTGTTTTTTGTTCACTGCTGTTTGTCATTTTTATAAATGACCTGGATGAGGGCATAGAAGGATGGGTTAGTAAATTTTCAGATGAGACTAAGGTCGATGGAGTTGTGGATCGTGCTGAAGGATGTTGCAGATTACAGAGGGACATAGGTGAATTGCACAGCTGAGCTGAGAGGTGGCAAGTGGAGTTTCATGTGGAAAAGTGTGAGGTGCTTCACTTTGGAAGGAGCAATAGGAATACAGAATACTAGGCTAATGGTAAGATTCTTGGTAGTGGGAAGGTGTATAACAAGATTCACACGGGACCAAGCGACACCTTCCATTTTCGGTTAGATTCACACATGTATTGGGACACAATTTTAATCCTTTCACCACACTAGGCTAATGGTAAGATTCTTGGTAGTGTAGATGAACAGAGCGATCTCGGTGTCCATATACATAGATCCCTGAAAGTTGCCACTCAGGTTGACAGGGTTGTTAAAAAGGCATACGGTGTGTTAGGTTTTATTGTTAGAGGGATTGAGTTTCAGAACCATGGGGTTATGCTGCAGCTGTACAAAGCTCTGGCACACTTGGAGTTTTGCATACAGTTCTGGTCGTCACATTACAGGAAGGATGTGGAAGCTTTGGAAAGGGTGCAGAGGAGATTTACGAGGATGTTCCCTGGTAATGAGGGAAGATCTTATAAAGAAAGGCTGAGGGACCTGAGATTGTTTTTGTTTGAGAGAGGAAGGTTGAGAGGTGACTTAATTGAGACATATAAAATGATCAGTGGGTTAGATAGGATGGACAGTGAAAGCCGTCTTCCTTGGATAGTGATGGCTAGCACGGGGGGCATAGCTTTGATTTGAGGGGTGATAGATGTAGGACAGATGTCAGAGGTAGTTTGTTTACTCAGAGTAGTAGGGGCATGGTCCTCCCTGTCTATAACAGTAGTAGACTCGCCAACTTTAAAGGCATTTAAATGGTTATGAGTTCAAAATATTGATGAAAATGGAATAGCG
>NW_025142812.1:0-1264 GCF_004010195.1 Chiloscyllium plagiosum | reverse complement strand
TCCAACACATTTGTCAGGCATTATTTCCCATAATAGAAAAACCGTGCCGATTCTGCCTGATTATCCTATGCATGACTCTGCAGTATCTTTCTTAATAAGGGACTCGAAAATATTACCAACAACTGAGATCCGGCCGCCCAGCCAACAGTTTTCTGCCTCTGCCTCCCTACTGTCTGAATGAGTGTTGAATGAGCCATTATCCTGCAATCTGGGACCATCCCTGATTCCACTGATTTCCAATATTCACCACTGATGCCTCTCCAATCTCCTTGCCTACTTCCTACATTCAACTTGCGTGTGTTACATCTGGTCATGGTTATTTATTCTCCTTCACTTTCCCAGCATCTTCAACTTACTGAAGGCCAGTGCAGTCACTTCTGTCCCATGTCTGTCTTGACTTTCAGATTTGTTACTTGTGCCTTCCACTGTGAAAACTGATGTGAGTTACTTCGCCAAATACTCTGCCATTCGTTTTTCCCCATTATTTCTTTTACACCCTCGGTTTCCAGCTGCCTGATGTCTACTCTTGCCTCCTTGTAACGTTTGAGATATCCTAGAAAATCACTCGCAGTCTTCGTTTACATTAGTTACGAGCTTAATCATATTTCATCTGTTCCCCTCAGTTTTTTGCAGTTTCCACTCTGCTATTTTTGAACGCTTCCCAGTGCTCTGGCTTCCACGAATGTTCACAACATTGCATGCTTTTACTTTTGCTTTCCTGCTCTCCCTGAATTCTACTGTCAGCCATGGTTGGCTCATTCTCCCATTAATGAGTTTCATTTTCCTTCCGATGAATTTGTGCAGTAACTCCTAAATCATCCCAGATACCCCTGCCATTGCTGTTCCAGTGTTGCGATAGGAAGACTCAGTGGTGCACTCTGCTGCGTCACAGCACCATAGACCCGGGATCAATTCCAGCCTCGGGGTCGATTCTCGTTGGAGATTGCACATTCTCCCCGTGTTTGGGTTTTCTGGTTTCTCCCCATAATCTATAGATGTGATTTTCAGTGAATTAGCCATGTTAAATTGTCCATAGTGTTCAGCGATGTGAAAGTCAGATGCATTAGTCAAGGGATATGTAGAGTAATAGTGTCGGGAAATGTATCTGGTTTGGTTTCTCTTTCGTGGGTCGTAATGGACGTATTAGTGACAAATGACCTGCATATACACTGGATGGATGCATGATCGACTGTCTTCGTTGTCAGGCTCGCGCTCACAATCATCTTTGGCGAACTGCATCCACATATCTGTGTAGTTACCTTTC
>NW_025142811.1:0-1264 GCF_004010195.1 Chiloscyllium plagiosum | reverse complement strand
AACAAATTAGACAGCAAGTGGTTTTCCTTCACAAAAAACATTCCTCAGTAAACCCAAGTCCGATCAAATTGGGAAAAACAAGTTCAGAGATTATAATTACAGACCCACCAGGCAGCATTAAAGCTATTGGTTTATTGAAACGCTCGTTTCATCGATCCCATTGCCGCAGGCTGTCAGAGCACAGCAAGATCTCACAGGCAGCAACATGTCAGCAGCAAGATCAGGCGATATTTCTGATGGGGGCTGCTTAAATGTTCAATATTTGTTGCAACTACAGGCACTTACGTAACTGCTACTACACAATCTCAAATGTCTCTCCCTCCCACCCACCTTCTCTGTCTTTCTCCTGCCTCGCTCTCATTTACAAGTCTTTCTCTCACTCTCAATGTGAACATTCACACATTATTACTCTGACATTATAACAAGTGTTTAAGAGACAGCTTGACATTTAGGATTTTACTTTCCTCTTTGGGAAGTTCTGTCTCTCAGACACTCGCCGTGGGTGGGGACGTGGGGGTTAACAACTTTGTGTCAAATCTGAAGACCTTGGGTACTTTAACCCCAGGCTTCAAGCCTGTTTTAAAATGACAGGCCCATAATCTGACAGGACACGGTTAACCAGAGGATTGTTAAAAAACTAGGGTTCAACAGATGAAACCAGTCTTTGAAAAAAAAATAAAGGGACACAACTGAAGTGGGGCCCCACGGAGTGCGGCCTGTGGAATAGGCCTCAGGATTGTGTTCTCCACAATCTTGTGGAGAAAGGTCTTTTCAATGTTCACCTTTCCCAAACTGTCTCTCTCTCTCTCTTTGGATTTTCCAAGCGAATAATAATTCCCTGGGATAAAAGAAACGGGATCAATTAAATGACAGATTTTTTTTCGAGATGGCAGAGCAAGATCCCAGGGATTGTCTCTCTCTCAGCAACATCTAAGCATTAAACAAGTCAGCCAGAAGTTGATTTTCAGGTCAGACCTTTTTGAAACCTTTCCAAAATGAGGAGTAAGCTGATGAGAAGATTCACTGCGTACAAAGATGGCATGACGACAATTGATGCACAGCAAGATCCCATATTGAGCAATGTAAGCAGTAGCTAAATCATGATTTCTTTCTACTCTGCTATGCTGGTCAAGTCTTGAATATTTGCTGTAATGCCACAAACTAAAATTAGTACTGTTTCACAATCTCATATAGCTCTCCCTCTCTCTCCTCCTGTGGAAGGGGTATTGATACTCGCTCTGTGGAAAGGGTATGGGAACAAGCT
>NW_025142810.1:0-1264 GCF_004010195.1 Chiloscyllium plagiosum | reverse complement strand
CACACTGTAATGTAATCTAATCTAATGATTCTCTAAAGGTAAATATGCAGGTTGAGTCCGTGATTAAGAAAGCGAATGCAAATGTTGTCATTTATCTCAAGAGGGTTGGAATATAAAAGCAGCGATGTGCTACTGAGACTTTATAATGCTGTGGTTAGGCCCCATTTGGAGTACTGTGTTCAGGTTTGGGCCCCACACGTCAGGAAGGACATACTGGCACTGGAGCATGTCCAGCGGAGATTCACACGAATGATCCCTGGAATGGTAGGTCTAACATATGAGGAACGAGGATTGTACTCATTGGAGTTTAGAAGGATAAGGGGAGATCTAATAGAAACTTACAAGATAATGCATGGCTTGGAAAGGGTGGACACTAAGTAATTGTTTCCGTTGGGCGAGGAGACTAGGGCCCGTGGGCACAGCCTTAGAATTAGAGGGGGTCAATTCAGAACAGAAATGCGGAGACATTTCTTCAGCCAGAGAGTGGTGGGCCTGTGGAATTCATTGCCGCGGAGTGCAGTGGAGGTCGGGACGCTAAATGTCTTCAAGCCAGAGATTTATAAATTCTTGATGTCACAAGGAATTAAGGGCTACGGGGAGAATGCGGGTAAGTGGAGTTGAAATGCCCATCAGCCATGATTGAATGGCGGAGTGGACTCGATGGGCCGAATGGCCTTACTTCCACTCCTATGTCTTATGGTCTTATGTCCCTGGACGTGGCCATCAAATGGACAGCAAAACAATCAGGAACATGAGAAAGCTGGGAGTGAAAGATTAGCAATTCAATTGCTCACGGGAAGACAATGATTCTTGCTGTAGACCGTCCCCCATTCACTTCTCTGACCTACAGGAAGCCAGCATTCTCTAACAGGAAGATGAAGGATATGCAGCTTGAGCCTTTTCAGCCAATCAGTTGGATGAAGGTTGTCCCTCAGCTTTAGAGGGATATAGAATGCAATTCAGTTACAATTAACGTTATAGTAACTATTACCAGTTTAGGAAGGATGTCTAGATTTGAAGAGCGGAAATTATTCAGTTCGCTATCAAAAACCAGAAACTTCAGCTGATGACCAAGTTGAGTAATTGTGTAATGTACACTGTTAGAAGGGCTGTGATCCAAGGATTTATTTTGAAAATGAGATTCTGTAGAACTTCATGAAGGTATCCTAATATTTTTTACAAAGGACACTTTGCTGAGGAAAACGCCCTGAGGGCAACAATGCAACAACGTTTAAGGGAGATGAAAGTGGGTGGCACGGCTGTT
>NW_025142809.1:0-1264 GCF_004010195.1 Chiloscyllium plagiosum | reverse complement strand
AACTTGAGCATTCTTGGATTAGGGGAGAGTTTTGGCAGACCACTAAATATTAGCTGTAGACACCAGAGTAAGCTGCATTTGGACTCCGGTACTACAGTTTTTCCTTTTTTCGTTTATCCTTCTTTTCTTTATTTTTTCTCAAACTTGCCCTGTCAAAGCTTTTTGGCAGGAGGTGGTTTTGATGGGCTCTGGGTTTGTGGCGTTTACAGAGGCTGCTTGGTTGAGAGAAAGTCAGGAGGCCTGTGAAACCTCGAGCAGGACTCTCACTTCAAGGTGGAGTAAGGTCCGAGCGGCGAAATGGTCTGGGCTGAGAGGACCAGAATGGCACACTCTCCGTGGCATGGCGTGAGCTGGGAAACCCGGAGCGTAACACTCTTGGTAGCATTCTGTCACAGCGGAGAAGGAAAATTGGACTGTCTTTATTGCTAATTAATGTGAATGGCCTCTACGTACGAGCGACAGTACACACTAGATCACTGTATTTTATATTGAAAACACGTAACAATAAAGGATAATCTATTCCAAATCCTGATTGTTAACAAAACAGGATCAGGAACAAGGTAATCAGAACCTGCATAAGATTTGAAAAAGACAGCTCAATGTGTCTTAATCAAGTACTGCAGAACGGAGCATGCAGGTCTCCCTTAGTGACATCGTGTGAGTATTTGGAATGTTGTGATATTTACTCTGTAAGTCTACACATCTCTACCTTCAAACATCTCGAATTGACGGAATCAGGAGGCAGTCTGTCAAGATTTGAATCTCTGACCAGACATGTTGAGGAGTAGAGAATTTCCAGCAGGGATGATAGTTAGATGAAGTTTTACAAATCAAAACCAGCTGCCCATCCCTCAAATCCTTTGATGAATAAAAAGAATGTGTTTCAGATTTAACCGGAACAACTGATCGAGATCCACTGCCGTTTGTGAAAGCGAGCTCCAAATCTTTCCACCCTTCATAACATTTCTCTGAAATGCTCTGGCCATAATTCTCGGACTCTGGTTCAACTTTCAATATGCGCAAACAGTGGAAATAGCTTATCTTTTCCTGTCTTTTCTTTTTTGTAGGACTTCGCTCAGATCACAGCTTTACCTTGAAGATGGTCGGAAAAAGCAAGTATCATTTGTATACCAAAAGCAGAAATTGCTCAACAGGACGAGCAGCATCTGGTGAAGAGAAAGCAGAGTTAACCTCTCCTGTCCAGTGACGCTTCTACAGCACCCGTCTGCCTGATTAGATTAGATTACATACAGTGTGGAAATAG
>NW_025142808.1:0-1264 GCF_004010195.1 Chiloscyllium plagiosum | reverse complement strand
TGGTGCAGTGAGTGAGGTTACACTGTCGCTGGGCGCAGAGTGTGAGGTTACACTGTCGCTGGGTGCAGTGAGTGAGGTTACACTGTCGCTGGGTGCAGAGTGTGAGCTTACACTGTTGCTGGGTGCAGTGAGTGAGGTTACACTGTCGCTGGGTGCAGTGAGTGAGGTTACACTGTCGCTGGGTGCAGAGTGTGAGGTTACAGCGTCGCTGGGTGCAGTGTGAGGTTACACTGTCGCTGGGCGCAGTGTGTGAGGTTACAGCGTCGCTGGGTGTAGTGAGTGAGGTTACGCTGTCACTGGGCACAGTGTGTGAGGTTACAGTGTCGCTGGGTGCGCAGTGTGTGAGATTACACTGTCACTGGGTGCAGTGTGTGAGGTTACAGCGTCGCTGGGCACAGTGTGTGAGGTCACACTGTCGCTGGGTGCAGAGTGTGAGGTTACAGCGTCGCTGGGCACAGTGTGTGAGGTTACAGCGTCGCTGGGTGCAGTGTGTGAGGTTACAGTGTCACTGGGCGCAGTGTGTGACGTTACAGCGTCGCTGGGTGCAGTGTGTGAGATTACAGCGTCGCTTGGTGCAGTGAGTGAGGTTACACTGTCGCTGCGTGCAAAGTGTGAGGTTACAGCGTCGCTGGGTGCAGTGTGTGAGGTTACACTGTCGCTGGGCACAGTGTTTGAGGTTATAGCATCGCTGGGTGCAGTGAGTGAGATTACAGCGTCGCTGGGCACAGTGTATGAGGTTACAGCGTCGCTGGGCACAGTGTGTGAGGATACAGCATCGCTGGGCGCAGTGTGTGAGGTTACAGCGTCGCTGGGTGTAGTGAGTGAGGTTACACTGTCACTGGGCACAGTGTGTGAGGTTACAGTGTCGCTGGGTGCAATGTGTGAGATTACACTGTCGCTGGGTGCAGTGAGTGAGGTTACAGTGTCGCTGGGTGCAATGTGTGAGGTTACACTGTCGCTGGGCGCAGTGTGTGAGGTTACAGCTTCACTGGTCGCAGTGTGAAGTTACAGCGTTGCTGGGTGCAGTGTGTGAGATTATAGCGTCGCTGGGCACAGTGTGTGAGGTTACAGCGTCGCAGGGCACAGTGTGTGAGGTTACAGCATCGCTGGGCGCAGTGTGTGAGGTTACAGCGTCGCTGGACACAGTTTGTGAGGTTACAGCGTCGCAGGGCACAGTGTGTGAGGTTACAGCATCGCTGGGCGCAGTGTGTGAGGTTACAGCGTCGCTGGACACAGTTTGTGAGGTTACAGTGTCGCTGTGCGC
>NW_025142807.1:0-1264 GCF_004010195.1 Chiloscyllium plagiosum | reverse complement strand
GGTGGGATTGGCCGTACGGAAATTGTCCCGTAGTGCCCAGGGATGTGCGGGTTAGGGTGGACTGGCCGTGGGGAAATTGTCCCGTAGAGCCCAGGGATGTGCGGGTTAGGGTGGGATTGGCCGTGGGGAAATTGTCCCGTAGTGCCCAGGGATGTGCGGGTTAGGATGGATCGGCCGTGGGGAAATTGTCCCAAAGTGCCCAGGGATGTGCAGGTTAGGGTGGATTGGCCGTGGGGAAATTGTCCCGTAGTGCCCAGGGATGTGCAGGTTAGGGTTGATTGGCCGTGGGGAAATTGTCCCGTAGTGCCCAGGGATGTGCAGGTTAGGGTCGGATTGGCCGTGGGAAATTGTCCTGTAGTGCCCAGGGATGTGCGGGTTAGGGTGGATTGGCCGTGGGGAAATTGTCCCGTAGTGCCCAGGGATGTGCAGGTTAGGGTGGATTGGCCGTGGGGAAATTGTCCCATAGTGCCCAAGGATGTGCAGGTTCGGGTGGATTGGCCGTGGGGAAATTGTCCTGTAATGCCCAGGGATGTGCAGGTTAGGGAGGGATTGGCCGTGGGGAAATTGTCCCGTAGTGCCCAGGGATGTGCAGGTTAGGGTGGATTGGCCGTGTGGAAATTGTCCCATAGTGCCCAGGGATGTGCAGGTTAGGGTGGACTGGCCGTGGGGAAATTGTCCCATAGTGCCCAGGGATATGCAGGTTAGGGAGGGATTGGCCGTGGGGAAATTGTCCCATAGTGCCCAGGGATGTACAGGTTAGGGTGGACTGGCCGTGGGGAAATTGTCCCGTAGAGCCCAGGAATGTGCATTTTAGGGTGGATCGGCCGTGGGGAAATTGTCCCGTAGTGCCCAGGGATGTGCAGGTTAGGGTGGGTTGGCCGTGGGGAAATAGTCCCGTAGTGCCCAGGGATGTGCGGGTTAGGGAGGGATTGGCGTGGGGAAATTGTCCCGTAGTGCCCAGGGATGTGCAGGTTAGGGGAGGATCAGCCGTGGGGAAATTGTCCCAAAGTGCCCAGGGATGTGCAGGTTAGGGTGGATTGGCCGTGGGGAAATTGTCCCGTAGTGCCCAGGGATGTGCAGGTTAGGGTGGGATTGGCCGTGGGAAATTGTCCTGTAGTGCCCAGGGATGTGCGGGTTAGGGTGGGATTGGCATGGGGAAATTGTCCCGTAGTGCCCAGGGATGTGCAAGTTAGGGTGGGATTGGCCATGGGGAAATTGTCCCATAGTGCCTAGGGATGTGCAGGTTAGGGTGGGATTGGCCATG
>NW_025142806.1:0-1264 GCF_004010195.1 Chiloscyllium plagiosum | reverse complement strand
AGATCAGTTCTATGTGTTTGACAGAACTGTTCTGTGTGTTTTACATATCTGTTCTATGTGTTTGACAGAACTGTTCTATGTGTTTCATCGATCAGTTCTATGTGTTTGACAGAACTGTTCTATGTGTTTGACAGAACTGTTCTTTGTGTTTCACAGATCTGTTCTATGTGTTTGACAGATCTGTTCTATGTGTTTGACAGATCTGTTCTATGTGTTTGACAGATCTGTTCTATGTATTTGACAGATCTGTTCCATGTGTTTGACAGAACTGTTCGATGTGTTTGACAGATCTGTTCCATGTGTTTGACAGAACTGTTCTATGTATTTAATAGATCAGTTCTATGTGTTTGACAGGTCAATTCCATGTGTTTGACAGATGTGTTCTATGTGTTTGACAGATCAGTTCCATGTGTTTGACAGAACTGTTACATGTGTTTTACTGATCTGTTTTGTGTTTGACAGAACTGTTACATGTGTTTGACAGATCATTTCCATGTGTTTGACAGATCTATTCTATGTGTTTGACAGATCTGTTCTATGTGCTTGACAGAACTGTTCCATGTGTTTGACAGACCTCTTCCATGTGTTTGACAGAACTGTTCTATGTGTTTGACAGATCTGTTCCTTGTGTTTGACAGATCTGTTTGATGTGTTTGACAGAACTGTTCTATGTGTTTGACAGATCAGTTCCATGTGTTTGACAGATCAGTTCCATGTGTTTGACAGAACTGTTGTATGTGTTTGACAGAACTGTTCTATGTGTTTGACCGATCTGTTCTATGTGTTTGACAGATCTGTACTATGTGTTTGACAGAACTGTTGTATGTGTTTGACAGATCTGTTCTATGTGGTTGACTGAACTGTTCTATGTATTTAATAGATCAGTTCTATGTGTTTGACAGATCAATTCCATGTGTTTGACAGAAATGTTCCATGTGTTAGACAGAAATGTTCTATGTGTTTGACAGATCTGTTCTATGTTTTTGACATATCTGTTCTATGGTTTTGACAAAACTGTTTCATGTGTTTGACAGAAGTGTTCTATGTGTTTGACAGGTCTGCTCTATGGGTTTGACAGAACTGTTTTATGTGTTGGACAGATCTGTTCCATGTGTTTGACAGAACTGTTCTATGTATTTGACAGATCTGTTCCACGTGTTTGACAGATCTGTTCTATGTGTCTGACAGAACTGTTCTATGTGTTTGACAGATCTGTTCTATGTCGTTGACAGAACTGTTCTATGTATTTAATAGATCAGTTCTA
>NW_025142805.1:0-1264 GCF_004010195.1 Chiloscyllium plagiosum | reverse complement strand
AGAAAATAATAAAAAAATGTTGAAACACCACAGCAGGGGAGAAAAAAAAAACCATGTCGTCTGCACTTGATGGAGATATAGAAATATATAGTACATGTACAACCTGAACAAGTATCAAGCGATAGGAGAGTATAATAAATCTTTTCTTAATTTTGAATGGAATCCAGATCCCAATTTTCTTGAACAGTGATGGTTTCTCATCCAATCTCACCATCCAGTCCCTTCTGCATATAAACCAACATTTTCCGTATTACCATCAGTTCTGAGGAAGGGGCACTGGACATGCAACGTTAACTCGGATTTCTCTGCACAGATGCTGCCAGACCTGCTGAGCATTTACAGCAACTTTTGTTTTGTTTCAACATTTTCATCGCAAGTTCTCACAATACAATACATCATCGATATTTAGAGCCCTGTCAAACAGAAGAATTTGGACAATGTGGTCCTTTCTTGTTTCTATGACAGTTGGTGCGTCTGTGACACATGAACTACTGCCGAAATCTGTTCCCTCTTTAAGATAGAAAGTAAAACAAATTTCTGAACATCTTGTAAATCTCTGGAAATCTATTGTTTTAAAATGCATTTTAGAGGCAGCTGACCTCCATGAAATAATCGGGGTAGATTTTTTGATGATGGAACACTCTGTGTCCTTCATTGAACAAGCTTGTCTCCCCACTCTCCAAAAGCTTTCAATGCATAACATAGAATTATTACAGCAAAGGTGGTGAAAACTCAGCCCATTGTGTCTTCCAGGCTGGAATGAGCGATATCTCTACTATTATTTTCCTGTATTGTCCCCATAGCCCTGCACATTTTGTTGTTACTATCTGTTTTTGGTTGTAAGCATCCTGCAAGATATGAACAATATGATCAAACTCAAACAAAAACAGACTTTGGAGGGAAAGTTCAGTAGGTCTGGCAGTACCTGTGAAGAGAAATCAACGTTTATGCTTCAGGTGCGGTGACCCTACTCAATCTGTATTCCCAATGATTAAATGGTGTGTACATAAAATATAAAATATAAAATGTCCTTGTTTTGAACTATATTTAATTCTATCTGACGTTAAGAGTGATGATGACTGGGAAGTATCATTGTACTCCCCCTGCAGTCTCCATAGCCACTGCCCCCATTCCGCCCTATCTCCCAGCCAAACGTGACTCATTAATTCACAAGTCTTAAAGAATAAGCTCACTTTTGGTTTTGGACTGAGGGGGAAAAAGTGTAAAAAAATTGCTTTATAGCAAATAACACTGCATTAAGATG
>NW_025142804.1:0-1264 GCF_004010195.1 Chiloscyllium plagiosum | reverse complement strand
CCTGTTCTGTGCTATATTGTTCTATGTTCTAAGCTGTGAGAGTGCTGTCAGCTCCAGAGCAGAATCAAGGGTAGTCACAAATGGGGTACTGCCACAAGGGGGTAAGGCATGTGAAGAGTCCAGTGGGGGTCAGCGGGAATTACGTATCAGGCAAGGGGAGTTGTGGGAGGACCAGAATAGTTGGGTGTAATGTATAGTCCCAAGATGAGGTTCCTCAATCTGTTACAGTCCTGGATAATCCAGATAGTCAAATCCCTGAATGAGGAGGGCTAACCCTTCTTACACAGCACAGAGGTTAGAAATGAGAAGTGAGACCATAAGAGTTAAAATTAAGGGCTATCAGTCTCTGAGATATTTATAAAGAATCCTTGAGAATAATAGAAGGCAGTACCTTTGGTAATATCCGCAGTGTTGAAATGTGACGTTGAGCAGTTAGTTTCAAGATACTTGGTTTGGCAGGTTCGCGGAAATTATTTTCACAGGATTGTAGAATCCCTACAGTGTGGAATCAGGCCATTAAGCCCATCAAGTTTACACCAACCCTCTGAGAAGCATCCGACTCAGACCCACACTCCAAACCTATCCCTGTAACCCTTTTGTCCTGCTTCCTTGCTGACAAGCTTCCAACAAAATGAGAGGTATATTTTGTTTTTTTAAATTACAGTGCAGGGGTGTACCACTCCAGCACCACCTCCCCTCTCCTCCCGTGACTGAAGCTGATACACTGAAGCTAAGTCATGCTCAAGTCACTTGGGACTATTTGGGTCATCACATTTGAGCCGTGATCTCTGTGGACAAATAATATCAAGTTAGGAATTGATTTGACTCTCTCACCACTGCTTTGGCAGGGTATGGTCCATGAGGGAATGGCCATTGGGAAATGGATAGCTATGTCCATAATGGTGAGGATATGCTGATAGCGGACAGCACAGTGGCACAGTGGTTAGCACTGCTGCCTCACAGCACAAGAGGTAAAAACAATGACTGCAGATGCTGGAAACCAGATTCTGGATCAGTGGTGCTGGAAGAGCACAGCAATTTCCAACTGCTGCCAGGACATTAACCGCCTCAACCTGTCGACCCCCCTCCCCCACTCCAACCTCTCACCCTCACAACGCGCAGCCCTCCAATCCCTCTGCTCTAATCCCAACCTCACCATCAAGCCAGCGGATAACGGGGGCGCAGTGGTAGTCTGGTGCACTGACCTCTACAGTGAAGCCAAACGCCAACTCGAGGACACCACTTCCTACTGCCCACTCGACCA
>NW_025142803.1:0-1264 GCF_004010195.1 Chiloscyllium plagiosum | reverse complement strand
ACACTGCCACACTGGGACTACACCTTCACTCTGGGACTACACCTTCACTCTGGGACTACACCGTCACACTGGGACTACACCGCTGCACTGGTACTACACCGTCGCACTGGGAGTACACCGTCACTCTGGGACTACACCGTCACACTAGGAATACACCGCCACACTGGGACTACACCATCACCCTGAGACTACACCGCCACACTGGGACTATGCCGTCACTCTGGGACTACACCGCCACACTGGGACTACACCGTCACACTAGGACTACACCGCCACACTGGGACTACACCGTCACCCTGGGACTACACCATCACCCTGAGACTACACCGCCACACTGGGACTATGCCATCACACTGGGACTACACCGCCACACTGGGACTACACCGTCACACTGGGACTACACCGCTGCACTGGGACTACACTATCGCATTGGGACTACACCGTCACACTGGGACTACACCGCTGCACTGGGACTACACCGTCACTCTGGGACTACACCCTCACACTGGGACAACACAGTCACTCTGGGACTACACCGCCACACTGGGAAAACACTGCCGCACTGGGACTACACCATCACACTCGGACTACACCGCTGCACTGAAACACTGCCACACTGGGACTACACCTTCACTCTGGGACTACACCGTCACACTGGGACAACACAGTCACTCTGGGACTACACCGCCGCACTGGGACTACACCGCCTCACTGGGACTACGCAATCACATTGTGACGACACCGCTGCACTGGGACTATACCACCGTACTGGGACTACACCGTCACAGTGGGACGACGTCATCACACTGGGACTACACCGTCACACTGGGACTACACCACTACACTGAAACAGCACCGCCGCACTGGGATTACACTGTCACTCTGGAGCAACACCCTTCCACTGGGGCAACACAGTCACTCTGGGACTACACTGCTGCACTGGGACATCACTGCCGCACTGGGACTATACCGTCACACTGGGACTACGCCATAACACTGGGACTACATCGCTGCACTGGCACTATACCACCGTACTGGGACCACACTGTCAAACTGGGACTACACCACCGCACTGGGACTACACCGTCACACTGGGACTACACTGTCACTTTGGGACTACACCAACACGTTGGGACTACACTGTCACGCTGGGACAACACCGCCTCACTGGGACTACACCGTTACACTGGGACTATCAGTCACACTGGGACTAGACCACCGCACTGGGACTAGAACGCTACACTGGGACTACATTGTCACTTTG
>NW_025142802.1:0-1264 GCF_004010195.1 Chiloscyllium plagiosum | reverse complement strand
GTGAAGCTCTCAAACAGGACCACTTGCCAAACAGCATAAGCAGCAAGTGATAGACAAAGCGAAGCGATCCCCCAACTAATGGATCAGATCTAAGCTCTGTAGTCCCACCACATCCAGTTGTGAATGGTGGTGGACAATTAAAGAACACGCAGGAGCACAAGGCTCAAAAAATATTCAATGATGGAGAAGTCCATCAAAAAAATGAAGCTGCAACACTTACAACAACCTTCAGCCAGAAATGCTGAGTGGATGATTCCATTTTGGCCTCCTCCAGAGTACCTCAGCTTGCTGCACCTCTAGCGCCGCTCTTCCATCTGGTATCTACCTCGACGATGTGGAAAATTGCCCAGGTGTATCCTGGACACAAAAGCAGGACGAATCCAACCCAGCCAATTTCCACCTCATCAGTCTACTCTCAATCACCAGTAAAGTGATAGACAGTTGGTCATCAACAGTGCTATCAAGCAGCATCTGCCCAGCAATAAGCTGCTCAGTGACACCCAGTTTGGGTCCCCCAGGGCCACTCAGCTCCTGACCTCATCACAGCCTTGGTTCAAACATGGACACAAGAGCTGAATTCCAGAGGGGAGAGGGACAGCCCTTGACATCAAGACCACGAGTGATCGAGTGCGGCATCAAGGAATCCTAGCAAAGCTGGAATCAATGGAAATCAGGGGAAAACTTTCCTCTTGTCAGTATCATATGAGCACAAAGGAGTTTGCTTGTGGTTGCTGGTGAACCATCTCAGCTCCACATCATCGCTTCAGGAATTCCTCATGGGAGTGTCCTAGTCCCAACTATCTTCAGCTGCTTCACCAATGACCTTCCCACACCATCTTAACATCAGAGTGGGGGTGTTCTCTCATGATTGCACAATGTTCAGCACCAATTATAACGCCTCAGACACTGAAACAGTCCATGTTCAATGCATAAAGGCCCAGGAAAATTTGATCTGAAAGTAGCAAATAACATTTGCACCAAACAAGTACCAGGCAGTGATGATCTCCAACAAGAGATAATCTTACTTCTGTTTAAACTGGAGGAGGCACTGAGAGTGTACCCCTGGATGGGGGAATGTCAATACCAACCACCAACAACAGTTCTGCAGCAGCATTACTGATTGAGGTGGTTGAATCTTAAAGTACATAGCTGCTAGGCTGGGTCTGCAGGAGGTGGTGAGGCAACCAATATGAGGAATAAAGGTACCTAACCTTATCCTCACCAATCTGACGGCCATATCTGCACAGGAGCAACAAAACAAACT
>NW_025142801.1:0-1264 GCF_004010195.1 Chiloscyllium plagiosum | reverse complement strand
AGCAGTGGACATGGTCCTGATCAACGTGTACACTAAAACTACACTGTGCAGACTGAAAATGCCAGATCCTGCAACACAATAACGATCCAACATTTCTGTAATGTAAGGTAGGACCTTGATCAAAAATAAGTCGAGCTTGAAAGGAGCAAAGAACCAAAATTTGACCGGTGGATAAGGACAAAAAAACTGGATCAAACACATGGACCTCTTCGAGAAACGATCATTTTGGAGGAGTCCAAATATTCAGTTTCTGAGGTAGTCAGAGCTCATGTGAAAGAGCAGACGGTTGAAATGGCAAGAATCGCAGCTAAATGGCTGATCATTATGAATTGGCTCATAAAGCAAAGTTCGGCCTCCAACATCAAGTTCTTTTGGCTGTGTGATAACAAGGTCACAAACCCACCAGGTGAAACGGGAGCGGAAATTACAGAACACAGATAAGGAAATTGAAGTAGAATTATCAGAGGCCATGTTTGATCGAGTAATTCAATCAGAAATGGGATCAGTGGAAGATAAAGCGGATATTTTTCGTGCAAATCAATTAAGTTAGTCACAACAGGAGTTGGATAACTGAAGCAAATGTATCAGATAGTGTACACAGACAAATACAAATCTGAGTATATTCCAGAATGTTGCAATCTTAAAAACAATATCTTGATAAGGAAGTAGAGGCCATCATATATCGGGCAGATGAGAAATAGGCAGAGGTTCATCAAGTTGTATTAGCATGGGATCATGGAAAGGCGGTGTTGCATGGAGCACATGAATTGCTAATGCAAGGTCATTCAATTTTAAGGAAACTTCAAGCTAAAACTTATAAAGTATTTTTCATGGCCTGGACTGCATATGATGGGGTTGGCCTTTTTCTCGACATGCCATACATCTCAGGCAGTAATAAAACAAACAACTTTAATACTCATTCGTGCATTTGAGAAAACGTCGATTGTGTAGGTTACCTACAGATGATAAAAAAATAAGAATCAGCTTTTGTTGACAACAATGCACGTGTCTTCCAGGTTTCCAACGGCCTTTCCATTCCGTCATATCACGGCTAAAAGGACTGCAGACGTGGTACACAAGCTTTTCACTCGATACAAACTACCCACAAAGAAATAATCAGATCAAGAGTGAAATGTACATCCAAATTATTCCGGCAAATTATGGAAAATTACAGACACAACATTTCAAATCTAGTGCAGACCATCTGTAATCACAAAATTGCAGTAGAAAACTGGCATCAGGCTTTTAAGGCAAGTTGAGGGTT
>NW_025142800.1:0-1264 GCF_004010195.1 Chiloscyllium plagiosum | reverse complement strand
TGCTGTTGCATTGCTTTGGAACTTTTGAAAAAAAAAGTCAAAACAATAGCACTTATAAAAGGGAGAAAGATGGACAAAGGCAGCAAGCATATGGACTGTAAGGGGGGGAGAGAGAGAAAGAAACCCACACTGCCAGCTGGCATAGCAGTGAATCTGCACAGTTATTGCCTTTGCTGTTTGAATTCATGTATTGCTGCACATCGAAGTGTATCTAGGGAAACTTAACAAACAGCAAAAATCACAGCTGATCTTGGAGGAACCTGTTTGGGAGATGTCACAGCATAGAAACAGGTAAGTAAATAGTTTTAAGTATAGGCTTGCTGTAAATCTACAATAGTGAGTAGCGTGGGTTCTTCCTTAATTATATGTTTTTATTGGGATCTGTCTCTTTATTAAATTTAAAAAATATAAGCCATAAGTTAGCCTGGAGCAGTGTTTTGTAGAGCAATAAAACTGTGCTATTTTCTGGGTCTGTAGATTGGAAGGAGCAAATTGGCCTTTAGTAGAGTTATATGCTCTTCTTGTTGGATGTGGGAGTTTCAGGAGAGTTTAAGGGTTACTGAGGATTACATCTGCAATAAACGTCGTTGGTTGTGAATCCTGTCAGATCGAATGGATTGGTTAAAGCAACAGTTACAGGCAGTGAGGAATTTACAAGAACTGGGGGTGGGGTGGGGATGATGGATGGCTGTTATAGGAAGAGAGAAAAGCTGCTGATACAGTCAGGTAGATGGGTTAACTCCAAGGTAGGAGAGATGGGCGGGTGGTGCAGGAATCTTCTGTGGCTATCCCCATTTCAAACAAGTATGTTGTTTTGGAAAATGTAGGAGCTGATGGACTTTCATCAGCTGTAGCACGAACAGCCACGTTTCTGATATCAAGAGTGGCTCTAATGTAATGAGGTGTGCATTGGGTTCCAAGCAATCAGTTGTGTTAGGGGACTGTCTAGTCACAGGCACAGACAGACGTTTCTGTGGCCAGCAGCGAAAAATCAGAATGGTGTGTTATCTCCCTGGTGCCAGCATCAAGGATGTCTCAGAGGGTACAGAATGTTCTCAAAGGGAAAAGGGACCAGCAGAAGGTCATTGTACACATTGGTACCAACGACATAGGCAGGGAAAAGATTGAGATTCTGAAGGGAGAATATAGAAAGTTAGGCAGGAATTTAATAAGGAGGTCCTCGAGAATCGTAATATCTGGATTACTCCTGGTGCTATGAGCTAGTGAGAGTAGGAATAGGAGGATAGAGCAGATGAATACGTGG
>NW_025142799.1:0-1263 GCF_004010195.1 Chiloscyllium plagiosum | reverse complement strand
GGGACAGGCTGAATTAATACAGGGGTTAGGGTCTGGAACAGAATGCCTGAGAGTGTGGGGTAGGCCAGATCATTCCAGGTGTTCGTGTCTGGAATACAGTGCCTGAGAGTACGGGATAGGCCGGATCAATCCAGGGGTTAGGCTCTGGAACACAGTGCCTGAGAGTGTGCGGGAGGCCGGATTAATCCAGTGGTACGATTCTGGAAGACAGTGTCTGAGATTGTACGATAGGCAGGGTGAATCCAGGGTTTATTGACGGGAATACAGTGTCTGAGTGTATGGTGGTGGTCGGCTTAATACAGGGATTAGTGTCTGGAACACAGTGTCAGAGAGAGTCGGATAGGCCGGATTAAACCAGGGGTTAGGGTCTGGAACACAGTGCCTGAGAGAATGGGGGAGGCCGGATTTATCCAGGGGTTAGGGTCTGGAACACAGTGTCTGAGAGTGTGGGATAGGCTGGATTACTCCAGAGGTTCGGGTCTGGAACACAGTGCCTGAGTGCTTGGGATATGTCGGATTAATCAAGGGTTAGGGTCTGGAACACAGTGTCTGAGAGTGTGGGATAGGCCGGGTCAATCCTGGGGGTAGTGTCTGGAACACATTGCCTGAGAGCGCGGGATAGGTAGGATTAATCCAGGGGTTAGGCTCTGGAACACAGTGTCTGAGAGTGTGCGGGAGTCCAAATTAATTCAGGTGTTAGGGTCTGGAACACAGTGCCTGAGAGTGTGGGGAAGCCGGATTAATACAGGGGTTAGGGTCTGGAACACAGTGTCTGAGAATGTGGGTTAGGCCGGATTAATCCAGGGGTTAGGGTCTGGAACACAGTGCCTGAGCGTGTGGGATAGGCCGCATTAATCCACGGGTTAGGCTCTGGAACACAGTGCCTGAGAGTGTGCGGGAGGCCGGATTAATCCAGTGGTACGGTTCTGGAAGACTGTGTCTGAGAGTGTACGATAGGCAGGGTCAATCCAGGGTTTATTGTCGGGAATACAGTGTCTGAGTGTATGGTGGTGGTCGGCTTAATACCGGGATTAGTGTCTGGAACACAGTGTCAGAGAGAGTCGGATAGGCCGGATTAAACCCGGGGTTAGGGTCTAGAAAACAGTGCCTGAGAGTGTGGGATAGGTCGGATTAATCCAGGGGTTAGACTCTGGAACACAGTGCCTGAGAGAGTGGGGGAGGCCGGATTTATCCAGGGGTTAGGGTCTGGAACACAGTGTCTGAGAGTATGGGATAGGCTGGATTACTCCAGAGGTTCGGGTC
>NW_025142798.1:0-1263 GCF_004010195.1 Chiloscyllium plagiosum | reverse complement strand
ATACCAGAGCGCACACCTAACCTGTTGTATATTACCCACGGACTAATAAAAAACGTCAGATATTGTCTGCAAAACAGGATTCTGTGAACAGGACTATGTCTCCGGTAACTTCACCACTCTTAGTCAGCGGTAAATATAGGGCAGGGGAATGGGTCTGGGTGGGTTACTCTTCCGAGAGTTGATGTGGACTGGTTGGGCAGAAGGACCTGTGTCCACTCTGTAGGGAATGCAATCTAACCTCCAAGATTTTCGTCAGGAATGTGATGGAATAATCACTTGTCTGAATGAGTGCAGCTCCAAAAGCACTCTTATATGGACTTACGAACAACAGGTAATGCAGTTGTGTAGGGACGATCCTGTCTCACAAACCTGATTGATTATTTTGAGGAAGTGATAAAATTGTTTGATGAGGGCGTGGGGCTGAATGTTGGCCGTCTGGACCTTAGCAAGGCCTTTAATATAGTTCCTTATGGCAGGCTCATACAGAAGGTGAAGTGAAATGGGATCAGCGGTCAGTTAGTAAGATGGATAGAGAACTGCTTGGTCATGGATGAAAGAGTAGTGGTGGAACAGTGTTTTTGTGACTAGAGATCTGTACATATTTTGGTAAAGTTGCAGATTGTGAGGATGATTGCCAGAGAATACAGCTGCAGACCTGGACAGAGAAACTCGCAGAAGTAACCTTATCTGGACTGTTGCAACGTGATGCATCTTAGAAGGTCTAATGCTGGAGAGAAGTATAAAGTGGATGGAAAAACTACTGATTGCATCAACATCCGAAGGGATCTCGGTGCACAGCTCCACAATTCCCGGGAAATGGCAACACGGGTTAATAGGGTGATCAAGTATCTGACGGCAAACTTGCAGACATGCATCGGAGCGTGCAGTATGAAAATTAACAGGTCATATTGCAGCTGTAGAGAAACTTAGTTCGTGCACATTTAGAATATTGTGCACAGTACTGGTTGCCACACCAGCAGAATGATGTGGAAGTGTTGAAGAGCGTATGGAAAGGTTGACCAGCATGTTGTCTGGTTTGGAGTGTATTAGCCAGACGGAGAAGTTGAACACACATGGTTTGTGTGCATCTAGGCATCATTGGCTATGGGGCTACCTGATAGATATTTACAAAATTATCAGAGGCATAGATAGAAGGACAGTTCGAAGCTTTTTCCCAGAGTAAGAAATATCAATTGCTCAGGACCGTACGTTTTTGGTAAAAGGGAGAAAGTTTAGGAGATATGATCAGCAAGGTTTAATTTT
>NW_025142797.1:0-1263 GCF_004010195.1 Chiloscyllium plagiosum | reverse complement strand
AGAATCGCTGTGACCACCCACCTTCCCCCTCCGGCACACTCTATCCCAGCCCCAGCATCCCCTCCTACCCAGATTCATGCTGTCACTGACGTCTTCTTCATCTTCAAAACCAACATCACAGTGGCATTTCCACTTCACTACCTGGGAATACCTGCCGCATGTACCAACACCAACCACCATGCAAAACTTAAATCTCTCACTCAATCCTTCCCTTTCTGGCATTCCAGGAGATGAGGGAACACTGGAGGGCAGAAAGCTCTTGGATTGGTGAAGAGGTGTCTGACACCAGAAAACATGATACACTCACATTCCACTGAGCGAGTAAATACCACTCATCACTCCTTTGTTAGCACTCTGTCAGTCTCATTAATTCTTCAGCGTGTCTTTGCATTGATCCCAGAAACTTCTGTCTCTCGTGTTCTGTCGGTTTCGTCAGCATCTACTCTCGCTCGGCAGGGAAAGAAGACACCTCCTCGTTCTCTGAGCATGAAAGTATTGCGGCCTCAGAGGAAATATCAGTAAGGCTGCGTCCAGCACACACCCTCAGCTCCCTGGGAATGTGAGCTATTGAGGGTGTGGGAGCACTGTTTGGCAAGCCCCTCACTGTGTCATTTCCCACAGCACTCGGAGGGCTGCCAGCGACCCGGTACGGGCAGAAGAGACCTTGGTGTCGGCAAACATCGACATTTACCAGGAAACAGCAGATGCAGCAGACAGAGATGTATACTTGAAAGACGACAGGGATGCAGATACATTGTGGGGACCCAGATATCCCAATCAATGAATCATCTAACCTCCAAGGACAGTTTGGCAGTTGCCATGGAGAAGCAGACCCAGCACCCTCAGCGTCTGCTGGCCATGGCCACAAAGCTGCACCCCATCGCCCACTGCTCCACAGGCCTGTAGTCGAGGTGCCACTTTCTAATCACAAGTAATAGGGACAGTGCCCTGCTGGAGGAGGAAGCACATACAGGTCAGTCCGAAGACCCAGACTCAAGATGTCATAGAAGTGGCTGAGTCTCCACCTGCAAACTGCTGCCCAGTTCTTCTCAGCATTTTCAGAGCTCCCTCACCCCCGCCAGACAGAAATGCTGCGAGGCTGACTGAACAAACCACTGCAGGGTTAACAGGCAGCAACAAGGAGTCCGATCCTTCCTGCCCAACACAGTGACCTGTATTCATTCAATCTGAAACAATGAAGGAAAGGGAGGTTTCGTGGCAAGCGTGATAAACCTCGTACGTTATTTGATCCTTTTCGATAAG
>NW_025142796.1:0-1263 GCF_004010195.1 Chiloscyllium plagiosum | reverse complement strand
AGATTGAGGATGTTGCAAAGATGAGACTGGAAAGTTTGCAGAAATAGGAAAGAAAGACTAGAAATATTATAGTGATTGGTATGCAATGCTGGAGATGTTACAGAGATAGGGATGCAAGGCTGGAGGTGTTACAGAACTAGGAAAGCAAGGCTGCAGAGTCTCTATAGAGAGGAATACAAGGTTGGAGATACCACAGAGAAAGGAAAGCAAGGCTGGAGATGTTACGAGACAGGAAAGCACGACTGCAGATGTTGCAGAGATTGGAAACCAAGGGTTAAGAGGTTACAGAGAGATGGAAGCAAGGCCTAGATGTTAGAGAAATAAGTAAACAAGGCTGTAGATGTTAGAGAGAGTAAAGCAAGGCTGGAGATGTGACAGCAAGTTTGGAGATGATATAGAGTACGGAAAGCACGGCTGGAAACGTTACACAGATAGCAATGCAAGGCTGGAGATTTTGCAGAGAAAGGGAAACAAAGCTGGTCATGTTACAGAGAAAAGAAACCAATTTTGCATAGGCTGCAGACATGAGAATACAAGGCTGGAGGCATCACAGAAATAGGAAGGCATGTCTGGAGATGTTGCAGAGATAGGAAAGCAAGTCTGGAGATGTTAAGGAGATAAGAAAGCAAGGCTGTAAATTTTTCAGTTAGGAATGCAATGCTGGAGATGTTGCAGAGATAGGTAAACAAGGTTGGTCATGTTACAGAGATAGGAAAGCAATGGTGGACAGGTTCTAGAGGTAGGAATACAAGGTGGGAGATATCACAGAGATAGGAAAGCAAGGCTGGTGATGTTTCAGAGATAGAAATGTGTTGCTGGAAAAGCGCAACACGTCAGGCAGCATCCAGGGAACAGGAGAATCGACGTTTCGGGCATAAGCCCTTCTTCAGGAACGAGGAAAGTGTGTCCAGCAGGCTAAGATAAAAGGTAGGGAGGAGGGACTTGGGGGAGGGGTGTCGGAAATGCGATAGGTTTCCGACACTTTCCTCATTCCTGATCTCCAACAAATAAAATCAAACTGGCTCATAGAAAGAAATATCTTTTATAAAACATATCTCCCATTGTTTCTAAGAGTCGTGTTATTCTTGATTGTCATATCCTTTCTAATACATTTCAGCACATTTCAAACTTACTGTCAGGCTAACACCATTTGGTTTCAGAGTATTTGCTCAAAGGGTTTTGGGATTCCCTTGTGTATCAATCTGAAAAAGGTTGCTTACATGTTCCATGGGTAGTGGAGAAGGCAAATCAAATGCTGGCATT
>NW_025142795.1:479-1263 GCF_004010195.1 Chiloscyllium plagiosum | reverse complement strand
GATAAACAGGTCACGGTGATATATAACCAGGCCGGGGTTATATACAACCAGGTCATGGTGATATATAACCAGTTCACAGTGATACAAAACAGGTCACGGTGATATATAACCAGGTCAGGCTGATATAAAACCAGGTCACAGTGATACAAAACCAGGTCATGGTGATATATAACCAGGTCACAGTGATAGATAACCAGGTCTCGGTGATATATAACCAGGTCACAGTGATAGATAACCAGGCCAGAGTGATAGAAAACCAGGTCTCGGTGATAGATAATCAGGTCACAGTGGTAGATAACGAGGTCACGGTGATACAAAACCAGGTCACAGTGATGGATAACCAGGCCAGAGTGATAGATAACGTGGTCACAGTGATAAATAACCAGGTCACAGTGATAGATAACCAGGCCAGAGTGATAGATAATGAGGTCACAGTGATAAATAACCAGGTCACAGTGATATGTAACCAGGTCACAGTGATATAAAACCAGGTCACAGTGATATAAAACCAGGTCACAGTGATGGATAACCAGGTCACGGTAATATATATAACCAGGTCACGGTGATACAAAATCAGGTCACGGTGATAGATAACCATGTCACGGTGATATATAACCAGGTCACGGTGATATATAACCAGGTCACAGTGATATAAAACCAGGTCACATTGATACAAAACCAGGTCACGGTGATAGATAACCAGGTCACGGTGATATATAACCAGGTCACAGTGATACAAAACCAGGTCACAGTGATAGATAACCAGGCCAGAGTGATAGAAAAC
>NW_025142795.1:0-474 GCF_004010195.1 Chiloscyllium plagiosum | reverse complement strand
ATATAACCATGTAACAGTGATAGATAACCATGTCATGTGATACAAAACCAGGTCACGGTGATAGATAACCAGGTCACGGTGATATATAACCAGGTCAAGGTGATACAAAATCAGGTCACGGTGATAGATAACCATGTCACGTTGATATATAACCAGGTCACAGTGGTAGATAACGAGGTCACGTGATACAAAACCACGTCACAGTGATAGATAACCAGGCCAGAGTGATAGATAACCAGGTCACAGTGATACAAAACAAGGTCACGGTGATATAGAACCAGGTCATGGTGATAAAAAACCAAGTCACGGTGATAGATAACCAGGCCAGAGTGATAGATAACGAGGTCACAGTGATAAATAACCAGGTCACAGTGATATGTAACCAGGTCACAGTGATATAAAACCGGGTCACGGTGATAAATAACCAGGTCATGGTGATATATAGCCAGGTCACAGTGATATATAACCATGTCA
>NW_025142794.1:0-1263 GCF_004010195.1 Chiloscyllium plagiosum | reverse complement strand
GTCAGTACAGAAGGAGTGCTGCAGTGTCAGAGGGTCAGTGCTGAGAGAGTCCCGCACTCTCAGAGGGTTTGTGCTGTGGGAGTGGCACTGTCGGAGGGTCAGTACTGATGGAATGCCGCACTGTTGGAGGGTCAGTGCTGAGGGAGTGCCGCACTGTCAGAGGGTCAGTATTGAGGGAGAGCTGCACTATCAGAGAGTCAATACTGAGGAGGGTCAGTACTGAAGGGGTGCTGCACTGTCGGGAGGGTCATATCAAGCAATTGCCGCACTGTCAGAGGGTCATAACAAGGGAATGCCGCACTGTCAGAGGGTTAGCGCTGAGGTTGTGCCACACAGTCAGAGTGTCAGTGCTGAGGGAATGCCGCACTATCGGAGGGTCAGTGCTGTGGGAGTGCCGCACTGTCAGAGGGTCATATCAAGGGATTGCCACACTGTCAGAAGGTCAGTGCTGAGAGGATGCCGCACTGTCAGAGGGTCAGCGCTGAGGGAGTGCCACGCTGTTGGAAGGTCAATGCTGAGGGAGTGCCGCACTGTCAAAGTGTCATACCAACGGAATGCTGCACTGTCAGAGGGTCAGCGCTGAGCAAGTGCCACACTGTCAGAGGGTCAGTACTGTGGAAGTGCAGCACTGTCGGATGGTCAGTACTGAGTGAGTACCGCACTATCGGAGGGTCAGTACTGAGGGATTGCCGCACTGTCGGAGGGTCAGTGCTGAGCGAGTGCCGCACTGTCAGATGGTCAGGACAGAGGGAGCGCCGCACTGTCGGAGGGTTAGCACTGAGGGAGTGCCGCACTGTCGGAGGGTCAGTGCTGAGGGAGTGCCGCACTGTCAGATGGTCAGGACAGAGGGAGCGCCGCACTGTCGGAGGGTCGTACCTAGGGAATGCCGCACTGTTGGAGGGTCGTACCAAGGGAATGCCGCACTGTCAGAGGGTCGTACCAAGGGAATGCCGCACTGTCAGAGGGTCGTACCAAGGGAATGCCGCACTCTCAGAGGGTGAGCGCTGAAGGAGTGCCACACTGTTGGAGGGTCAATGCTGAGGGAGTGCTGCACTGTCAGAGGGTCATACCAAGGGAATGTCGCACTGTCAGAGGGTCATACCAAGGGAATGTCGCAATGTCAGAGGGTCATACAAGGGAATGTCGCACTGTCGGAGGGTCAGTACTGAGGGAGTGCTGCACTGTTGGAGGGTCATATCAAGGGATTGCCGCACTGTCAGAGGGTCAGCGCTGAGGGAGTTCCGCACTGTCGGAGGGTCAGTA
>NW_025142793.1:0-1263 GCF_004010195.1 Chiloscyllium plagiosum | reverse complement strand
ACTGTACTCGGGAAGGAGTGTGGGGACTGTCTGTAGTCGGGACGGAGTGTGGGGACTGACTGTACTCGGGACGGAGTATGGGGACTGACTAGTCGGGACGTTCTGTGGGGACTAACTATTCTCAGGATCGAGTGTGGGAACGAACTGTAATCAGGCAGGACGGTGTGTGGGGACTGACTGGACTCGGGACGGAGTGTGGGGACTGACTGCACCCGGGAAGGAGTGTGCGGACTGACTGTAATCGGGACTGGGGACTGACTGTAGTCGGGACGGAGTGTGGGGACTGACTGTAGTCGGGACGGAGTGTGGGGACTGACTGGACTCCGGACGGATTGTGGGGACTGACTGTACCCGGGAAGGAGTGTGGGGACTGACTGTACATGGGACGGAGTTTGGGGACTGACTGTAGTCGGGACGGAGTGTGCGGACTGACTGTAGTCGGGACAGAGTGTGCGGACTGACTGTAGTTGGGATGGAGTGTGGGGACTGACTGTACTCGGGACCGAGTGTGGGGATTGACTGGACTCGGGACGGAGTGTGGGGACTGACTGTAGTCGGGACGGAGTGTGGGGACTGACTGTAGTCGGGACAGAGTGTCGGGACTGAGGATGGAGTGTGGGGTCTGACTGTACTCGGGAGGGAGTGTGGGGACTGACTGTACTCGGGACGGAGTGTGCGGACTGACTGGAGTCGGGACGGAGTGTGGGGACTGACTGTAGTCGGGACGGAGTGAGGCGACTGACTGTACTCGGGAAGGAGTGTGGAGACTGACTGTAGTCGGGACGGAGTGTGGGGACTGACTGTACTCGGGAACGAGTGTGTGGACTGACTGTAGTCGGGACGGAGTGTGGAGACTGACTGTACTCGGGACTGAGTGTGGGGACTGACTGTACTTGGGAAGGAGTGTGGGGACTGACTGTGCCCGGGACGGAGTGTGGGGACTGACTGTACTCGGGACGGAGTGTGGGGACTGACTGTACTTGGGAAGGAGTGTGGCTCAGGGTCGAGTGTGGGAACGAACTGTAATCAGGATGGAGTGTGGGGTTGGACTGTACTTGGGAAGGAGTGTGGGGACTGACTGTACTCGGGACGGAGTGTGGGGACTGACTGTGCCCGGGACGGATTATGGGGACTGACTAGTCGGGACGGAGTGTGGGGACTGACTGTACCCGGGACAGAGTGTGGGGACTGACTGTAGTCGGGACGTTCTGTGGGGACTAACTATTCTCAGGGTCGAGTGTGGGAACGAACTGTAATCAGGAC
>NW_025142792.1:0-1263 GCF_004010195.1 Chiloscyllium plagiosum | reverse complement strand
TATTCTCATTCCTTCATTCCCAGTTTTGTGGAAGTTAAGTGGTGAGGCAGGAGACACTGCAGCATTCCAGGGGAATGTTGTGGTAATGGCACTGACATCACGACATGATCACCCTCATTCTCTGCTGTCACCATTCATTTGTTGTACACCAACATTAAATGCATCCTTGTTCTTCTTCAGCTATCATGTAATTACTTTCTTTTTCTGTTGGATAAGGAATTCAACTTTAACTTCGAAAGGGTCTTTAGATTTTGAGAAAGAAATGTCTCCTTGCCTCAGGTCGAAGTGACAGACGCATTATCCAGAGAATGTGAGACTACTTCGACCGACTCCAGCCAGGCGTCAGAGAGCCTCTCAGCAGTTCGAATATCAAACTGTCTCTGAATGTCAGGCTTTTCAAGAGCAGAAATTGGAAATGGGGGATATGGACAGCCAGAGAGTCGGAGAATGTGGAAAATGCCCAGGAGGATACAGAGACAAATATAGAAAAAACAAAGACACATATTGAGGCAGACACTAAAAGAAACAATTCTCCATTGTGCGTGATTGCTAAATAACAGAAAGCAAAAGGAAATGTAGCCATTAAAACATAGCCTTCCACCAGCTCAGGAAAATGAAAGTAACATGACAGCTGATTAAGTCCTTTTATGATTGTAAATTCGACGTTTGTAAACTCAAGAGTGATTTTGATAAATATCCTGATTCGACAGGTAAGAGTATCATTTTCCCAACAGTATAATCTAGAAATCTATAACTAACCTGTTTCCTGTCCATCTAAAAAAAAAAATCTGTTTCTCTCCACAGATGTTGGCAGGTGTAGCGCGTTTATCTATCAATTCTCGTTTTTAGTTCAGATTTCCAAAACCTGCATCTTTTTGATTTTTGATAACCTGGCACAAAACCAAGCATTACCAGGTTCGGACCAGTGGTCAGAAATACTGGTACCACGATATACCTGCACAATAAAACGTTCATTCCCTGTCCGAAAATAGAACTAATGCCATGGCAGGTCTATTTCCAAATCCTAACTACGACATTACACTGAATGAACGTGCTCTTGCACTTACTCTCAAAGAAATGGCTTTTCCCTTTCATTTCTGATCAGTTTCACTGCAGATTGTTTTCTACTCGTCTTCAAGTTTTGCAGAATGGAAAAGCCCATTTAGCCCATGGTGCAGTCTGGTTTAAAGACATTCGTCTATTCCATTCCCAGTTTCTGGCTTTGGTCAATAACCTTATGTGTTCTGATGTTTCCAGTGCAAA
>NW_025142791.1:0-1263 GCF_004010195.1 Chiloscyllium plagiosum | reverse complement strand
CACAACAACACTGAGAGGGGACAGTACGATACAACAACACTGAGAGGGGATAGTACAATGTAACAACACTGAGAGGTGCCAGTACAATACAACAACACTGAGAGGGGACAGCACAATACAACAACACTGAGAGGGGACACTACAATGCAACAACACTGAGAGGCGACAGCACAATACAACAACACTGAGAGGGGACACTACAATGCAAAAACACTGAGAGGGGGCTGTGCAATGCAACAACACTGAGAGGGGACAGTACGATACACCAACACTGAGAGGGGATAGTACAATGCAACAACACTGAGAGGGGATAGTACAATGCAACAACACTGAGAGGGGCCAGTACAATACAACAACACTGAGAAGGGACAGTACAATGCAACAACACTGAGAGGGGACAGTACAATACAACAACACTGAGAGGGGACAGTACAATGCAACAACACTGAGAGGGGACAGCACAATGTAACAACACTGAGAGGGGACAGTACAATGTAACAACACTGAGAGGGGACAGTACAATACAACCACACTGAGAGGGGACAATACAATACAACAACACTGAGAGGGGACAGTACAATACAACAACACTGAGAGGGGACAGTACAATGTAACAACACTGAGAGGGGTCAGTACAATACAACAACACTGAGAGGGGACGGTACAATGCAAAAACACTGAGAGAGGACTGCACAATACAACAACACTGAGAGGGGACAGTACGATACAACAACACTGAGAGGGGACAGCACAATACAACAGCACTGAGAGGGTACACTACAATGCAACAACACTGAGAGGGGACAGGACAATGCAAAAACACTGAGAGGGGGCAGTACAATGCAACAACACTGAGAGGGGATAGTACAATGCAACAACACTGTGAGGGGATAGTACAATGCAACAACACTGAGAGGGGCCAGTAAATTACAACAACACTGAGAGGGGCCAGTACAATACAACAACACTGAGAGGGGACAGTACGATACAACAACACTGAGAGGGGACTGTACAATACAACAACACTGAGAGGAGACACTACAATGCAACAACACTGAGAGGGGACAGTACAATACAACAACACTGAGAGGGGACAGTACAATACAACAACACTGAGAGGAGACACTACAATGCAACAACACTGAGAGGGGACAGTACAATACAACAACACTGAGAGGGGATAGTACAATGCAATAACACTGAGAGGGGACAGTACAATGCAACAACACCGAGAGGGGACAGTACGATACAACACTGAGAGGG
>NW_025142790.1:0-1263 GCF_004010195.1 Chiloscyllium plagiosum | reverse complement strand
ACGCTGTACATCTCTATGACTCTATGACTCTATTAGTCACTGATTGCCAGCCAGAACAGCACACAGTTACCCCTACTCTTTGCTTCCTGTCAGTCAACCAATCCTCTATCCATACTAATACTCTACCCCTAACACCATGCGTCCGTATCTTATGCAGCAGCCTCTTCAGGGGCACCTTGTCAAAGGCCTTTTGGAAATCTAGCACCACATCCACTGGGTCCCCATTGTCCATCTTGCTTGAAATATCTTCATAGAATTCCAAAAGATTTGTGAAGCATGACCTGCCCTTCATGAACCCATGCTGCATGCACCATAACCTGGTGTCGTGTGAATTCTGACTTTGTCCACCCCAGTCCAACACCGGCACCTCCACATCCACCTTCCTGGGTGCGTGTGAGAACCCCACCCCCACTTGTGCTTCTTTGTCTCATTGAAAATAGAGCTGAAAATGTGTTGCTGGAAAAGCGCAGCAGGTCAGGCAGCATCCAAGGAGCAGGAGAAACGACGTTTCGGGCATAAGCCCTTCCTCATTGAAAATAGACACTTAGGAGAACTCAATAGCTGTTTACCAAGTGCCTGACTGATGCGGACAGTCCAGCACCACTGTGGCAACAGTACCATCCCAGGATTCAAAGCTTGGGAGTGGGGCCAACAGAAGGGCAACAAATGAGGTGTGTGGGCAAGTTAGGGCATTGAGGAGATGGGGCAGCAATTGACTGACAGCACAAGGATTGGTGACTGCATGGATGGTGAACACATTCCCTGCAGTTACTGTGACTGCGAGCACAGCCTTATCTCAAATGGAGGTGGGAACTGTTTAAAGTGACTGACGGATCCCCAGAGAAGCCTCAGTCGCAGAAACATCACCGTGTTTCTGCGACAGTTATATTCAGCTGATTTAAGGCACATTTGTGGTAAGATCTATTCATAAACCTCCAGGAAAACCTAACTATAGATTCCCTACAGTGTGGAAGCCGGCCATTCTGCCCATCAAGTCCACACCAACCCTCCAAAAAACATCCACCCAGACCGATTCCATCTCAATAGCCCTGCATATCCTATGGCTATTCCACCTAGCCTGCATACTCCTGAACACTATGGGCCATTTCCCATGGCCAATTCACCCGAACCTGCACATCTTTGGACTGTGGGAGGAAACCCACGCAGACACAGTGAGAATGTGCAAACTCCACACAGAGAGTCTCCTGAGGCTGGAATCGAGCCCGGGTCCCTGGTGCTGTGAGGCAGCAGTGCTAACCACTG
>NW_025142789.1:0-1263 GCF_004010195.1 Chiloscyllium plagiosum | reverse complement strand
TGCTGACCGTACAGCACTCCGTCACCGTGACACGGCTGACAGTACAGCACTCCGTAAGGTGACACCGCTGACAGTACAGCACTCCATCACGGTGACACTGCTGACAGTACAGACTCCATCACAGTGACTCTGCTGACCGTACAGCACTCCTTCACCGTGACACTGCTGACAGTACAGCACTCCGTGGCGGTGACACCGCTGACAGTGCAGCTCTCTGTCACACTGACACCGCTGACTGTACAGCACCTCCGTCACAATGACAACGCTGACAGTACTGCACTCCATCACAGTGACACTGCTGAGAGTACAGCACTCCATCACAAAGACACCGCTGACAGTACAGCACTCCATCACAGTGACACCGCTGAGAGTACACCACACTGTCACAGTGACACCGCTAAGAGTACACCACTCCGTCACAGTGACACCGCTGACAGTACAGCACTCCATCACAGTGACACCGCTGACAGTACAGCCCTCCGTCACAGTGACACTGCTGACAGTACACCACTCCGTCACAGTGACACTGCTGACAGTACAGCACTCCGTCACTGTGACACCACTGACAGTACAGCACTCCATCACAAAGACACCGCTGACAGTACAGCACTCCATCACAGTGACACCGCTGACAGTACACCACACTGTCACAGTGACACCGCTAAGAGTACACCACTCCGTCACAGTGACACCGCTGACAGTACAGCACTCCATCACGGTGACACTGCTGACAGTACAGACTCCATCACAGTGACACTGCTGACCGTACAGCACTCCGTCACCGTGACACTGCTGATAGTACAGCACTCCGTAGGGTGACACCTCTGACAGTACAGCACTCCGTCACGGTGACACTGGTGACAGTACACCACTCCATCGCAATGAAACTACTGACAGTGCAGCACTCCGTCACGGTGACACTGCTGACAGTACAGCACTCCGTGGCGGTAACACCGCTGGCAGTACAGCACTCCGTCACGGTGACACTGGTGACAGTACACCACTCCATCGCAATGAAACCACTGACAGTGCAGCACTCCGTCACGGTGACACTGCTGAGAGTATAGCACTCCATCACAGTGACACCGCTGACAGTACAGCACTCCATCACAGTGACACCGCTGACAGTACGGCACTCCGTCACAGTGACATTGCTGACAGTACACCACTCCGTCACAGTGACACTGCTGACAGTACAGCAAAACGTCACTGTGACACCACTGACAGTATAGCACTCCGTCACAGTGACACCGCTGACAGTAC
>NW_025142788.1:0-1263 GCF_004010195.1 Chiloscyllium plagiosum | reverse complement strand
TAAGATGAGATAAAAAATGCCCTAGGCTGAAATATTTCTTATAGTTGAAACAAATATTGCAGCAAATAATACAAACTACATGTGCTAAGTTTGATGCGTGGAATTCAATACTAAGATTAATTAATCATGTCCAGCTTCGATTGTTAGTGTGTTTACGTGGATCAGTGATTTCCTTCCTCAATATTTATGGAGTACTCCTAGCAATTGCACACTATTGAAATGCTGATATGTTACCCGTGAATCAACGTTGGAGTGATGGGAACAGGCTAATTCACGAATGCTCATCTTTTCTAAACCAGAAAATGTTAACGCTATTTATGGAGCCACCTAAGTTTAGTTTCTAAATCAGGTATGTGATGGAAAAATTTCCACTTGATTGGATGTATACAACATAAACATCATCCAAGAAATTGACAACATCCTGGACAACCGATCTACTCTATTGGAACCTGCTAACAATATCGACATTTATGCCTACATCACTTAGCCTTAGTGGCTCTAGTATGTATAATTTACATGATGCCCTGAAGCAAATCACTTTAATTGTACCGTTCTAATCATCAACATGTCCCAACAAAAGGACAAGGTCATTAGATGTATCGGAAAATGAATAGAGTTTGAATCGCCTATCTCGGTTCCTCAAAACTATCCTTGCATATATTTCAGTGCTTCTGATAAATATCATCTTCAGTATGCATGATATTGTGCCAAACTATAACCAGGGGATTTCAGAGCTACTACCAAGAATGGAAAGTGTGGTCACGTTGAATTCGAAACATCAATTCTGTTTCTTCCTCCAAGGTAGCCCAGTCATTAGCACTGCGGTCTCACAGCATGACCCACCGGAGTTTAATTCCAGGCTGGGGTGACTATCTGTGTGGAATTTGCAAGTGCTCCCTGTGTCTGTGGGAATTCTGACAAGTGATCTGGTTTCCTTCCACAGTGCAAGGATATGCAGTCTACGTGCTTTATCCACGCTAAATTGGTTAGTCGTTCCAGGACTGTGCAGATTACCTGGATTAGCCACGTTTACTGCGGGGTTATAGGGGCATGTTGGGGTGGAGATTGTGGGTCCTGGAGATATGCTCTTCAGAAGATCAGTCCAGATCTAATGGACCAACTGGTCTCTTCTGCGATTCTGGATTCTTTGAATCAATTTTACACACCTGTTGCTTGCCTCTTGCTGTCTCTGCCTCCTCTTGCTAAGTATAAATGCAGATTTCAGGAGCGTGTACCAAAGTCTCACACAACAGTACATATGAG
>NW_025142787.1:0-1263 GCF_004010195.1 Chiloscyllium plagiosum | reverse complement strand
GCAGTAAGATGAATGGTAGAGGAAAACATGCAGGAGAGGCTGAACGTCTGCTGGGGTTATTGATAAGTTAAGTGAGTGAGCAAGAGTCAGGAAAAGGAGTTCAATGTTGGTCAATGTGAGGTCATCTTATTTGAAACGACTAACAGCAAAATAGACTATCGTCACATGTCAGATAAAATGCAGCATGCAGCTCTGCAGTGGTACCTGGGTGTCTTTGTACATGAAACTCAAAAAGGTGGCTTGCTTTTGCAACAGCGAATGAAGATGTTAAATGTAATATTGTCCCTCATTGCGAAACGGGTGAAGTTAAAAGTCAAGGAGGTAATTTTGAAGATGTATTAGGTGCTGGTGAGGCCATACCTGGATTGCTGTGTATGATGTTTGGCTCCTTAGATGAGAAACTATGTACTGGCACTGGAGGAAGTGAAGAGGAGGTTGACTATGTTGATTCTGGAATTGAGAGGATTGGTAAATGAGGAGAGATTGAGCAGAGAGGGACTACACTTATTGTAATTTAAAAGAATACTTGGGTGTGGGGAGCTCTCTCAGGTGAAAGTAAGAAGGGATTGGTAACATAGAAACAGAGAGTCTGTTTCCACTAACGTGAGTAAATTAGAACTCGGAAGGGCATAGCCTCAAACTAAGTGGGAACAATTTTATGACTGAAATGATGAAGAACGTCTTCACCAAAAGGGTTGTGAATCTGTGTAAATCTCTTCTCAGTGAAGCAGTTGAGGCTATCTCGTTGATTTGTTTTGAAGCGAAGATAAATATATTTTGAACCGTCAGTGAATTAAAGGATATAGAACGCTGGTGGGTAAGTGAAGCTCAGTCCATGAAAAGATCATCCATAATGTAATTAAAAGGCGGAGCAAGTTCGTGGGGCTAGGTGGCTCGCATTTCTTATGTTCTTACGTTGTTATGTTTTAACATGCCTCCAATGCAAAAGGCAACATTCCCCACATATGAAATAAAAAAGAACAAAAGAACTGCTGATGCTGTGTAATAAAAACAAAAGTGGAAATTGTTGGAAAAGCTCAGCACGTCTGGCAGTATCTGTGGATAATGGCCCAAACCTCCATGGTGACCTGCTTTCTTTTTCTTACAACCTTATTAAATAATACCATCAAATTAGCCACTCTCCAGTCTTCCAGCACGTTAACCATGATCATCAATGATACAGATATCGCACCAAAGGGCTCAGGAATCTCTTCCCTCGGTTCCCATAAGGTTCGTGCAAACACCTGATCAGGCCTCAGGGAC
>NW_025142786.1:0-1263 GCF_004010195.1 Chiloscyllium plagiosum | reverse complement strand
TTGATTTAATGAATCAATGATTGTAGTTTGATTTAATGAATCAATGAGTGCAGTTTGTTTCATTCAATGAAAATGGTGAGCTTGATACTTTAAATGAATGACAGAGTATAGACTCATGAATTGACAAGTGCAGCCTCTTTCATTGAATGAACGTATGCAGTTTTGTTGACTAAATAAGGGAGTTGGATTTGTTCCGTTGTAACAAGTAATAATGTTTGATTCATTGAATCAATGATTGCAGTTTCATTCAATGATTCATAGAATGCAGTTTGTTTCATTGAATGAAAGCGTTCAGCTTGACACATTGAATGAATGAGAGAAGCTCCACACAATGAATTAAGACTTGCAGTCTGTATCATTGAGTAATTGAGTGCTGTTTGCTCCATTGAGTGAATGCGCTTTACTCGTGGCATTGAATGTGTAGCTCTAATCTTTCAATTGACCGTGTGCAGCTTGATTCAATGATTCATAGAATGCAGTTTGTTTCATTGAATGAAAGCGTTCAGCTTGACACATTGAGGAATAAGGGAGGTAGGTTTGTTCCATTGAAACTAAGTTTTGATTTAATGAATCAATGATCGTAGTTTGATTCAATGAATCAATGAGTGCAGTTTGTTTCATTCAATGAAAACGGTGAGCTTGATACTTTGAATGAATGACAGAGGATCTACTCATGAATTGACAAGTGCAGCCTCTTTCATTGAATGAACGTATGCAGTTTTGTTGACTAAATAAGGGAGTTGGATTTGTTCCGTTTTGAATCAATGAATGCAGTTTGATTGAATGATTCAATGATTGCAGTTTGTTTCATTGAATGAAAGCGTTCAGCTTGACACATTGAATAAATGAGAGAAGCTCCACTCATTGAATTAAGACTTGCAATCTGTATCATTGAGTGCTGCTTGCTCCATTGAATGAATGCGTTTTGCTCTTGCCATTGAATGACTGACCGGAGCTCTACTCTTTAATTAAAACATACAGTGCATTTCATTGAATGAATGGGTGCAGTTTGATTCACGAAGTAAATGAGTTAAGTTTGTTTGATTGAATCCATTAATACTGTTTGATTCATTGACTCAATGACTGCAGTTTGATTCAATCATTGAATGAATGCAGTTGTTTTCATTGAATGAAAGTGCTAATCTCGAGACATTGAATAAACAGGAAAAGCTGTACTTATTGAATTATTACGTGCGGTCTGTTTCATTTAATGAATAAATACAGTTTGCCTCATTGAAGAACGCATGCAGTTTCTTTTATTGA
>NW_025142785.1:0-1263 GCF_004010195.1 Chiloscyllium plagiosum | reverse complement strand
AGCATTGACAATAAGAAATACTGAAATAAATTTTTAAAAAAAACACTGCACGTTTACAAAGCCTAAGTTAAATTGCTGTCTAATTATTGTAATTGCTAATGCCTTTATAATCCTGACAGATAAATTGACTTAATATTTTGAAAGCACTTTGCTCTGATGTTGATTGGATATTCATGAAGGTTAAGAAACTGAAAATTAAAACATAAACCTTAGCTGGATGGTATGAAAAAATCATTCAGCAACAATTGAAAAAAAAAACAGATTTTGTTCAAAAATGCAGGCAATGCAAGAGTTATATGCTTCCAATAGCTTTCTTGAAGAGTCATGTTAATTTTGTTAATGTAATTTTTATCACAATAAAGGTTTCAATATTTATTTCAGAATTAGGAGGAAAAGTTTTAGGCCATGAAAATGACTATTATTGTGAACAAACTGTAGTGTCAATGACATTTGGTACGGAAAGGAATTCTCACAATTGTGTCATTATTATTCATTGCCAACTAACATGGAAGGAAAAGGGAAATTGTCAACATTTCCAAGCATTTTTTTTCTTATAATGAAATGAAAACAAAAATCATTTTGGAGGGCACATGTTTTGTAAAACAGGAACAGTCACAAAATGTGACATTTGAGCTGAAGACTAGTTCCCGTTTCCTCGATTGTAGTCTTCACAATAATTTAAAACTTATTGTTGGTTGAACTAAAGAACAAATGGATATAGTCAAATTTTTTTCTTGTACACCAAAAAAGGCAAATGTAAAGCAATTTTATCATGAAAATTATATTACTCTGAATGTAATCATTTCACACACAATAAATGTATGTATTGAATTGAAATGTCATCATAGCTGTAGAAGTGTTTTCACCTGACAGGGAATGAAGATTCTGGAGGCAGGCTGAGCTCAGGCATGTGGAAGATGTTTACTCATGCAGCAATCAGTTAACGAAGGGATCGTCCCCCGAGGCCAATCTCGGAAGGGAGATCCATGACACACTGTAACAAATACAATAAAAAATAGCATTTCTATGGGCTTTCTGCATCACAATGGCCACATGCACTGTGGCTACAGCCCTCTCCTCCTCACCCAATTCAAACACTTTATCGCAGATGGACATTCTAATGGACATTCCCAAATTCCTTTCATCTCATGTTGTTTAACAGGTACGATAATCTACAGGCTTTGGGATCTTTCCACACATCTTAATAACTCAGATTCCAAAGTTATTCCAGCAATCTCTCGGGCCTCTCAGGATGCCTTATCA
>NW_025142784.1:0-1263 GCF_004010195.1 Chiloscyllium plagiosum | reverse complement strand
CATCAAATTCCACAATATCGGAGTCCTCACTCTACAGAGCAGTAACCAACAGCTGCTTCCCTCGTTCTTTCAGACAATAAACCTCAGGTATATTCTCTGCCTCCTTTTGGGTGCATGCATCAGAATACAAGTCTTTAATTGTCGTCATTTTTTTGCAAATCCCTTAGCCTTTCAGGACAAATATTTCTGACTGACCCTCTGCCTGTTCAGGACTGTCCTATTCCATTCAGTCCAACAGTATGCCTCTAACTGAACAAAAGTTCCTTTGCCTTTCTCTTTAGTTGTTGATTCATGCTGTAACTTAGGGTAGTGTAACTTCTTACCACGCAGTCTGGATAAAATAAACGTATTTTTTTCTTTTATCTCTTCTTTTTTCTGGTGTTCCTTGGGCAGCTCCAAAAAAAGGGTGTTAATATCACTTTGGACCCTGCTAAACCATTCTCAAGAACAAATGGATTCCTGGACCTGACACTCTATTCATCACTCAAATGATTCTTCCCCAGTCATCATTTGGCATCCCCCTGATCTTTCGACGGGAATTGTTAAATTTCTGTCCATCTGCCCCACGAATTACCAATCTCTCGGATAACAGTTCAGAAAGAATCATTTCTTACTGTTAGAGACTGGTTAGATCCTGCGTTTCTCAACAGTATAACCTCTGGAACCTTCTCGTCCTGTTCTTTCGAGTAAACGTTGTCCACAAAGGCGAATTATTTATTGAGATCATTTTCTATTTCCATACTCAGCCCTTGCCTAAGCTGTGCACTCTTCTGCAGTTCCATGAATTGTCTTGGGTTTTCCTTTCCGACTTTCACTGTGCCACTGGCTTATCTTCTTTTATGACAACTCTTCCTGCAGTGCCTTTCTGTAACGACCAGCACTGTGAGATTCCATATAACATGTTATCACAGTGGAAGTACCTGAGGCCTTTCACCTACTTTATAAGCTCATGAGCTTCTTCTTTGAACTGTGGTATACACTGACGAGTGTTCTCAACTCTTTGTTTCATAGTGTCAGATCTCACCTTCTAGTAACTTCTATCTCTCACGGGGTGACCTATTTTTCCTGAATCTTGGCATGTGCACCAACTTGTATTCATCTGCTGACTCTAATGCTTATCCTACTTCCTTAAAATTCCGTTACTCCACATGAATTCTTGTCACATCTGGAAGGGACATTTTAAAAAAATCCTCCAGCAGAATTATGTCTCTTCGCGCTTCATTGGTCTGATCTCGTTTTAAGGCCTGTCCCCATCTCTCAAAA
>NW_025142783.1:0-1263 GCF_004010195.1 Chiloscyllium plagiosum | reverse complement strand
TCTCCTCTCGGTGTCACAGATGCTGCAGCTCCCTTTCCTCTCCTCTCGGTGTCACAGATGCTGCAGCTCTCTCTCCTCTCCTCACAGTGTCACAGATGCTGCAGCTCCCTCTCGGCTCCTCTCCGTGTCACAGATGCTGCAGCTCCCTCTCGTCTTCTCTCGGCGTCTCAGATGCTGCAGCTCCCTCTCGGCTCCTCTCCGTATCACAGATGCTGCAGCTCCCTCTAATCTCCTCTCGGTGTCACAGATGCTGCAGCTCCCTCTCCTCTACTCTCGGTGTCACAGATACTGCAGCTCTCTCTCCACTCCTCTAGGTGTCTCAGATGCTGCAGCTCCCTCTAATCACCTCTCAGTGTCCCAGATGCTGCAGCTCCCTCTCCTCGCCTCTCGGTGGCACAGATGCTGCAGCTCCCTCTCCTCGCCTCTCGGTGTCACAGACGCTGCAGCTCCCTCTCATCGTCTCAAGTTGTCACAGATGCTGCAGCTCCCTCTCCTCTCCTCTCGGTGACACAGATACTACAGCTCCCTCCCTTCTCCTCTTGGTCTCACAGATGCTACAGCTCCCTCCCCTCTCCTCTCGGTGTCACAGATGCTGCAGCTCCCTCTCCTCTCCTCTCGGTGGCACAGATGCTGCAGCTCCCTCTCCTCTCTTCTCGGTGGCACAGATGCTGCAGCTCCCTCTCCTCGTCTCAAGGTGTCACAGATGCTGCAGCTCCGTCTCCTCTCCTCTCGGTGGCACAGATACTACAGCTCCCTCCCTTCTCCTCTTGGTCTCACAGATGCTACAGCTCCCTCCCCTCTCCTCTAGGTGTCACAGATGCTGCAGCTCCCTCTCCTCTCCTCTCGGTGTCACAGATGCTTAAGCTCCCTCTCCTCTCCTCTTGGTCTCACAGATGCTACAGCTCACTCTCCTCTCCTCTCCTCAAGATGTCACAGATGCTGCAGCTCCCTCTCGTTGCCTCAAGGTGTCACAGATGCTGCAGCTCTCTCTCCACTCCTCTAGGTGTCTCAGATGCTGCAGCTCTCTCTCGGCTCCTCTCCGTGTCACAGATGCTGCAGCTCCCTCTAATCTCCTCTCGGTGTCACAGATGCTGCAGCTCCCACTCCTCGTCTCTCAGTGTCACAGATACTGCAGCTCTCTCTCCACTCCTCTAGGTGTCTCAGATGCTGCAGCTCCCTCTCCTCTCCTCTCGGTGTCACAGATACTGCAGCTCTCTCTCCACTCCTCTTGGTGTCTCAGATGCTGCAGCTCCCTCTAATCTC
>NW_025142782.1:1114-1263 GCF_004010195.1 Chiloscyllium plagiosum | reverse complement strand
TTTCTAAACAAAGACTAAAGTCATAGAGATGTATAGCATGGAAACAGACCCTTCAGTCCAACCTGTCCATGCCGACCAGATATACCAACCCAATCTAGTCCCACCTGCCAGCACCCGGCCTATATCCCTCCAAACCCTTCCTATTCATA
>NW_025142782.1:0-701 GCF_004010195.1 Chiloscyllium plagiosum | reverse complement strand
TAAGATTTGCTTTCCCAAAATGCAGCACCTCGCATTTATCTGAATTAAACTCCATCTGCCACTTCTCAGCCCATTGGCCCATCTGGTCAAGATCTTGTTGTAATCTGGGGTAACCCTCTTTGCTGTCCACTACACCTTTGGTATCATCTGTAAACTTACTAACTGTACCTCTTATGCTTGCATCCAAATCGTTTCTGTAAATGACAAAAAGTAGAGGACCCAGAACCGATCCTTGTGGCACTCCACTAGTCACAGTCCTCCAGTCTGAAAAACAACCCTCCACCACCACCCTCTGTCTTCTACCTTTGAGCCACTTCTGTATCCAAATGGCTAGTTCTCCCTGCATTCCATGAGATCTAACCTTGCTAATCAGTCTCCCATGGGGAACCTTGTCGAATGCCTTACTGAAGTCCCGAAAGATCACATCTACTGCTCTGCCCTCATCAATCTTCTTTGTTAGCTCATTTAAATTTCAGTGGCACAGTGGTTAGCACTGCTGCCTCACAGTGCCAGAGATCCAGGTTCAATTCCCACCTCAGGCTACTCTCTGTGTGGAATTTGTACATTGTTTGCGTGGGTTTTCGCCGGGTGCTCCGGTTTCCTCCCACAACCCAAAAATGTGCAGGTTAGGTGAATTGGCCATACTAAATTGCCCGTAGTGTTAGGTGAGGGGAATGGGTCTGGGTGGGTTGCGCTTCGGC
>NW_025142781.1:0-1263 GCF_004010195.1 Chiloscyllium plagiosum | reverse complement strand
TAGCAACTGTCTTATGATTGTGCCCAAAATGGTCAGTCTGACAGGAGTAGGTCTACCTCGGAGAAACTAATGCCAACCATTCAAGATGTTGTTACCTTACAGAGGGACGCCTCAGAATCTGAAAGGCAGTTGTGTTCTAAAGCCGACTGTTTTGTAATCCTGTTACTACACTATGGAGCACTCTAGCTGGACAGAGTTGTATGTCTGATGAATTTGCTTTCTGGGTAGTTGGTTGTATTCATTACACTACTCACTGTGGTGCTTGTTCAACATCTGACTTGCTTTTGAATACTTGGTGGCATCCACGCCTCCAGCAGATGGCCCAACAAGTAAGTGACGGATGTCTCACTTGTAAGGAACACAATCTAGGAAAAGGTATTCCTTGCCCTATGGGTCAGACACCCCTCCCTGAGAGCCCTTTTCAAACTCTTTAACTTGATTGCATTGAATTGGAAAAGTGTCAAAACTATAAATATGTTTTATTTACTGTTGATTTTTTTCTGAATGGGTCGAAGCTTACCCTACTTCCAAAGCTATTGAAAAAACTGTTGTGAGTATCCTACTGAAGGAGATGATTCCCTGCTTTGGTATTCCTCTTCGTCTGTCTTCTGACAATGGTCCTCATTTTATTGGTGACATAAATGAGGAATTATCCTCTCAATTCAGCATTCGCCACCAACTCCATTGTGCTTCTCGCCTCCAGGCTGCAGTTCTTGTGGAGCGTTGTAACCAGACTCTGAAAACTAAACTCACAAAATGAACTTCTGAGACAGTCCTTTCCTGGGTTAAACTATTGCCCCTGGTTCTGTGTTCACCTATGCTGCACTCCCGCTGGGAGAACTCACTTATCCTGCCGGGTCGGGTCTTTCGCACACCTTGGAATGACGCCACTGCCCCTGTCCACTTTCACCACATGGCAGATGATATGTCCTGCTACGTTCTCTCCTAAACTAACATTTCATGAGGCCTCCATTCTAGAGTACGTGCTGCTCACGAAAAACTCCGCTCCCTTGGAGGAGATCACGATATTGAGCCAGGCTCCTTTGTCCTCATCAAGAATTGGACATGCCGCAGCCTCCAGCCTTGATGGGAAGGACCCTTTCAGGTCCTGCTCACTAACCCAACTGCTGTCAAAGTGGCGGGGCGATCTGCATGGGTTCATATCCACCATTGTAAGGTCATTGGAGATGTATCTAAGAAGGGGGGAAGATGATGAGAATGATGGAGATAATGAGAATGATTGGGAAGATGATAGAGAGATTG
>NW_025142780.1:0-1263 GCF_004010195.1 Chiloscyllium plagiosum | reverse complement strand
CCCTCGTGCTCGCCGTCACCATACTTGGAAAAAAGGCTCTCCCTGTCCACCCTGTCTTATCTGTCTCTATTAAGACACCTCTCAATCTTCTTCTCTCTAACGAAAGGTCCCTCAACCTTTCCGCGTAAGATCTTCCCTCCATACCAGGAAACATCCCAGTAGATCTCCTCTGCACCCTTTCCAAAGCTTCCATATCCTTCTTATAATGTGATGACCAGAACTGGACACAATACTCCAAGTGCGGCCATAGAAGAGTTTTGTCCAACTGGAGCATAACGTCATGGTTCTGGAACTCGATCCGTCTGTGAATAAAAGCTAAAACACTGTATGCCTTCCTACCAATCCTGTCAACCTGGGAGACAACATTCAAGGATCTCTGTACCTCGACGCCCAGATATATCTGCACATCTACACTACTAAGAATCTTACCAATCTCTCTGTAAGCTATAACATCATTCGTCACTATCCACAACTTCACCGAACTTTGTGTCGTCGGCAAATTTACTCAGCCACCCTTCTACTCCCTCATTCAGATCGTTTATAAAAATGACGAACAACAATGGACCAAACACCGACACTTGCGGTATCCCACTGGTTTCCGGACTCCAGGATGAACATCTCCCATAAACCACCACCCTCTGTCTTCTTTCAACAAGCCAATTGCTGATCCAAACTGCTATATCTCCCACAATCCCATTCCTCCGCATTTTGTACAATAGCCTACTGTGGGGAACCTTATCTAATGCCTTGCTGAAATCCATATACACCACATCAACCGGTTTACTCTGTTTGACCTGTTTGGTCACCTTCTGAAAGAACTCAATAAGAACTGTGAGGCACGACCTACACTTCAGAAAACCCTACTGACTATCCCTAATCAACTTATTCTTTTCTAGATGATTATAAATCCTATCTCTTATAACATTTTGCAACACTGTACCAACAACTGAAGTAAGGTTCACTGGTCTATAAATACCTGAGTTGTCTCTCTTCCCTTTCTTGAATAGGGGAACCACATTTGCTATCCTCCAGTCTTCTGGCAGTATTCCAGCAGACAATGACGATTTAAAAATCAATGTCAATGGTTCGGCAATCTCCTTCCTGGAATCCCAGAGAATCCTAGGATAAATCCAATTCAGCCCAGGTAACTTTTCAATTTCCACACGCTTTAGAATTTGTTGTCGTTCTGTTCGCCGAGCAGGGAATTTGTCTTGCAAACGTTTCGTCCCTTGTCTAGGTGACATTCTCAGTTCTTGGGAACCT
>NW_025142779.1:0-1263 GCF_004010195.1 Chiloscyllium plagiosum | reverse complement strand
GAGTTAGTATCACAGTGAAGCACTCCAGGTAATTTTTTTTTGGGATAGTATCACAGTGATGTACTCCAGGAAAAGTGTTCCGGAATTAGTATCACAGTGAAGCACTCCAGGAAAAGTGTTCTGGAATAACTATCACATTGAAGCACTCCAGGAAAAGTGTTTTGGAGGTTGGATCACAGTGAAGCACTCAAGGAAATGTGTTTTAGGGATAGTATCACAATGAAGCACTCCAGGAAAAGTGTTCTGGAATTAGTATCACAGTAAAACACTCCAGGAAAATTGTTTTAGGGATTGTATCACAGTGAAGCTCTCCATGAAAAGTGTTCTGGAATTAGTATCACAGTGATGCACTCCAGGAAAAGTGTTTTGGAGCGAGTATCGCAGTGAAGCACTCCAGGAAACGTATTCTGGAGTTAGTATCACAGTGAAGCACTCCAGGAAAAGTGTTCTGGAGTTAGTATCACAGTAAAACACTCCAGGAAATGTGATTTAGGGTTAGTATCACAGTGAAGCAATCCAGGAAAAGTGTTTTTGTGTTAGTATCACAGTGAATCACTCAAGGAATTAGTATCACACTGAAGCACTCCGGGAAAGGTGTTTTGGAGCGAGTATCACATTGAAGCTCACCGGGAAAAGTGTTCTGGAGTGAGTGTCACAGTGAAGCACTCCAGGAAATGTGTTTTCCGGTTAGTATCACAGTGAAGCACTCCAGGATAAGTGTTCTGGAATTAGTACCACAGTGATGCACTTCAGGAAAAGTGTTCTGGAATTAGTATCACAGTGATGCATTCCAGGAAAAGTGTTTTGGAGCTAGTATCGCAGAGAAGCACTCCAGGAAAAGTGTTTGGGAGTTAATATCACAGTGAAGCGCTCCAGGAAATGTGTTTTAGGGTTAGTATCGCAGTGAAGCACTCCAGGAAAAGTGTTCTAGGGTTAGTATCAAAGTGATGCACTCCAGGTAAAGTGTTTTGAAGAGCGTATCACAGTGAAGCACTCCACGGAACGTTTTCTGGAATTAGTATCCCAGTGATGCACTCCAGGAAAAGTGTTTTGGAGCTAATATCACAGTGAAGCACTCCAGGAAAAATGTTTTGGAGTTAGTATCACACTGAAGCACTCCAGGAAGAGTGTTTTAGTGTTGGTATCACAGTAAAACACTCCAGGAACAGTGTTTTGGAGTTAGTATTACAGTGAAGCACTCCAGGAAAAGTTTTCTGGAATTAGTATCATAGTGAAGCACTCCAGGAAAAGTGTTCATGAGTT
>NW_025142778.1:0-1263 GCF_004010195.1 Chiloscyllium plagiosum | reverse complement strand
GTTGAGGTCACATAGGCCACTATACTATGTGTCATCAGTACTGTTAGTGAATGGCCCATGACTATATGTGCTACCTTTTGGAGAATTTTTGCTACCCCCGCTGCATGTCTTGTACATGGCAGGTGTGTGTCCTCTACTGGGTCAAGGGTAACACTTACATACATCAGCACCTGCCTGCCTCCTCCTTTTTTCTGAAAAAGAACACCATTTATTGTGTGTAATTTTTCAGAAATATCGAGGAAAAATGGCTCTTTGTAATCTGGGACCGCTAAATCAACAGCCCGCGTTAAAACCTGTTTAAGAGATATAAAACTTTCGTCTGCCTCCGTAGTCCACTGCAAATGGGCCAACAAATTTCTCATGCCTTGCTCATTTACCATGGCTCTGAGAGGGAAAGTGAGCTCCCCATATTTTGCAACGAATTGTCTGCTGTATCCTGCCAACCCAAGAAATGAGAGCATGTCTTTTACAGTGACTGGTTTGGTCTGATGCAGAATGGAGGATCTATGGGACGGAGACACACCTGTTCCCTTAGCGGAAATAACTCTACCCAAAAAAGACACCGTTTGTCTGCAGCATTGCAATTTAACCCGTGAAACTTTGAAACCGACACTATACAGGTGAAACAGCAACGTCTTTGTGGCTTCCAAACAAGAAACATGATCGGGTGCTGCCAAAAGAATGTCATCCACATACTGGATCAATACCACCCCCTTTGGGAGCGTCAGATCCTTCAGCTGCTGTTTCAGTACCTGATTAAACACCCCAGGTGACAAAATAAACCATTGAGGGACCCTTGTATAACGTAGTTGTTGGCCTTTGTAGGTGAACGAAAAAATGTCCCTCAGATGCTCAGCTAGGGGCAAACAGAAGAACGCGTTGGCCAGATCAATGCACGAGAACCACTTATGGTCAGGGGTCAGCACAGACATCGCAGTGTAAGATTTGGAACTGGAACTGTTGGAGTAGAGACAACACTATGGATCCGTCTAAGATCAGGCGCCATCCTATATTTACCGGTATTCTGCTTCTCTACAGGTAAAATAGGAGTGTTCCAGGCTGACTGGGAGGGTTCTAGCACCCCTGCTGCTAACAATCCTTCAATTGTGTCGGCAATGCCGGCTTCAGCCTCCGGTTTATGTGAGTATTGTCTCTGCCAAATCGGAGTGTGGTCTATTAAATCGAATGTGATTGGTGTGACGTGTTTGCAGTAACCAACATCAGTTGAAATTGCTGACCACAAGGTATCTGGTAGAGTATCAA
>NW_025142777.1:0-1263 GCF_004010195.1 Chiloscyllium plagiosum | reverse complement strand
TGAGGGAACAATTTCTGTGCTATTGAGGGAGCACTCTCTGTGCTATTGAGGAAGCTCTTTCAGAGGTATTGAGGGAGCACTTTCTGAGATACCGAGGGAGCACTTTCTGTGGTACTGAGGGAGCACTTTCTGAAGTATTGAGGGAGGACTTTCTAAGGTACTGAGGGAGCACTTTTTGAAGTACTGAGAGAGGACATTCTGAGGTATTGAGGGAGCACTATCTGAGGTATTGAGGGAGCACTTTCTGAGGTTCTGAAGGAGCACTTTCTGAGGTATTGAGGAGCACTATCTGAGGAATTGAGAGCATTATCTGAGGTACTGAGGGAGAAGTATCTGAGCTATTGTGGGAGCACTTTCCGAGGTATTGAGGGAGCATATTCTGAGGTATTGAGGGAGAACTATCTGAAATATTGAGGGAGAACATTCTGAGGTATTGAGGGAGCACTATCTGAGCTATTGAGGGAGTACTATCTGAGATATTGAGGGAGCACTTGCTGAGGAATTGAGGGAGCATTATCTGAGGTACTGAGGGAGAACTATGGGACCTATTGATGGGGCACTTTCTGAGGTATTGAAGGAGCACTTTCTGATGTACTAGGGGAGGAATATCTGACGTATTGAGGGAGCACTCTCTGAGGTATTGAGGGAACACTTTCTGAGGTATTGAGGAATAACTTTCAGAGGTATTTACGGAACACTATCTGTGGTACAGAGGGAGAACTACCTGAGGTACTGAGGGAGCACTATCTGAAGTATTGAGGGAGCACTATCTGAGCTATTGAGGGAGAGCTATCTGAGATATTGAGGGAGGTCGATCTGAGATATTGAGGGAGCACTTTCTGAGGGATTCAGGGAGAATATCTGAGGTATTGAGGGAGCACGTTCTGAGATACTGATGGAGCACGATCTGAGCTATTGAGCGAGCACTATCTGAGATATTGATGGAACACTTTCCGAGATACTGAGGGAGCACTCTCTGAGGTACTGAGGGAGCACTCTCTGAGGTACTGAGGAAGCACTTTCTGAGGTGTTTAGGGAGCACTATCTGAGGTACTGAGGGAGAACTATCTGAGGTTCTGCGGGAGCACTTTCTGAGGTTTTGTGGGAGCACTATCTGAGGTACTGAGGGAGAACTATCTGATGTATTGAGGTAGAACTATCTGGGGTATTGAGGGAGAACTATCTGAGGTACTGAGGGTGCACTATCTGATTGTACAGAGTGCAGAGGACAGAAAGGAACAGATGCAATTTCCTGATCATTTC
>NW_025142776.1:0-1263 GCF_004010195.1 Chiloscyllium plagiosum | reverse complement strand
CTGAATTGTGAATACAGTGAGTACACTGTGAGTATTGAACACGGTGAATGCATAGAGAGTTGTAAACACAGTAGGTGGACTGTGAGTTGTGAATACAGTGAGTACACTGTGTTGTGAACACAGTGAGCGCACTGTGAGTTGTGAACACAGGTAGTGATCTGTGAGTTGTGAACACTGAGTGAACTGTGAGATGTGAACATAGTGAGTGCCTGAGTTGTGAACACAGTGAGTACACTGAGTTGTGAACACAGTGAGTGCACTGTGAGCTGTGAACACAGTGAGTGGACTGAGTTGTGAACTCAGTGAGTACATGTGAGTTGTGAATACAGTGAGTGATCTGAGGTGTGAACACAGTGAGTGCACTGTGAGTTATGAACACAGAAGGTGCACTGTGGGTTGTGAACACAGTGAGTGGACTGTGAGTTGTGAACACAGAGAGTGCACTGTGAGTTGTGAACACAGTGAGTGTTCTGTGAGTTGTGAACACACAGTGAGTGGTCTGTGAGTTGTGAACTCAGTGAGTGCACTGAGTGGTGAACACAGTGAGTGCACTGTGAGTTGTGAATACAGTGAGTGATCTGTGAGTTGTAAACACAGTGATTGATCTGTGAGTTGTGAATACAGTGAGTGCCCTGTAAGTTGAGAACAGTGAGCGCACTGTGAGTTGTGCACACAGTGAGTGCACTGTGAGTTGTGAACACAGTGAGTACACAGAGTTGTGAACACAGTGAGTGCACTTTGTTGTGACCACATTGAGTGCACTGTGAGTTGTGAACACAGTGAGTACACAGAGTTGTGGACTCAGTGAGTACACTGAGTTGTGAACACAGTGAGTAAACTGTGAGTTGCGAACACAGTGAGCGCACTGTGAGTTGCGAACACAGTGAGTGCATTGTGAGTTGTGAACACAGTGAGTGCACTGTGAGTTGTGAACACAGTGAGTGATCTGTGAGTGGCGAACTCAGTGAGTACATGTGAGTTGTGAACACAGTGAGTGAACTGTGAGTTGTGAACACAGTGAGTGATCTGTGAGTTGAGAACACAGTGAGTGCACTGAGTTGTGAACTCAGTGAGTACATGTGAGTTGTGAACACAGTGAGTAAACTGTGAGTTGTGATCACAAAGAGTGATCTGTGAGTTGTGAACACAGTGAGTGATCTGTGAGTTGAGAACACAGTGAGTGCACTGAGTTGTGAACACAGTGAGAGCATTGTGAGTTGTGAACACAGTGAGTGCACTGTGAGTTGTGAACGCAGTGAGTTC
>NW_025142775.1:0-1263 GCF_004010195.1 Chiloscyllium plagiosum | reverse complement strand
TATTTGTCACATGCACCTAAGTACAGTAAAAAAGCTTTGTTCTGTGTGCAGTACCAGTGGATTATAATATACTGAAAAATACAGATCATATGGTGTCCAGACATAACCATACATACAAGGTTCCATCTTCACAAAGAGGTGCACATAAGCAAGGTCAAGATTAGAAAAAAAAGAGTTCCATTCAAACTAGCAGGGAACAAACTGTTGTTGAAGAACCTGTTAGCACATATATTAAGCTTCTGTACATTATGTTGGCAGAATAGGTTAGAAGGGATTATTACTGGAGAGCAGTGGGTTATTCATGATGTTGGTTGCCGCCTTTCTACGGCAATGAGAAGTTTAGATCGAGTCCTCGAATGAATAGTTGTCTTTCGTTGTGGTATGGGCTGTGAACACAGCTTTTTATAGTCTCTTACGGTACTGGGCAGAGTAGTTGCCGTACCCATCAGTTGTGCCATCAGATGGAATGTTTTCTATGGAGTAGCTGTAAAGGTTGCTGAGGGTCCTCATGGAAGTGCTGAACTTTCCAATCCTTCTGATGAAGAAGAGGTGTTATTGTGCCTTCTTGACTGTCTTGTACAAGTTCAACATCACCTCCCTTGCTGGAAAACCGCGCCCAAAATGAATAAAATTGAGGACAACGTGCGCTTCATTTACTGCTCTTTCCCTACTCCTCGACCTCTCCCACGATCTGTGCACGTATACCTTCAGCTGTCTCTGCTGCTGCATTGTCTTCAGAATTGCAACACACTATTTCAATTTGCCTCTCAATGTTCTACCGCCAAGGTGTATCAGCTCCTTCTTCTGCGCATTCAAAAGTATCATGCCGCCTCTCTGTCCAATTATCTCAACTTGTTAATGCCTTTTTGGAGCTACACACAATGATGCTCACAGTTTAGATTTCTTCTGAGTCTTGTGTGACTGTTAATCTTGTATCCTATCCGACATTCAAATTTTCAACTCTAATTGCCATTGTGAGTTCCTGCCTGTACCACTTTCAGCTCGTGAATTACAAACACCACCACCCTCATATCATTTCACATCTGAGCAGCAACTGCCATAAATTTACCCATTCATACTACTCACCCAAATTCAGTGACGGTTATCTGAATCCTCGCACCCAGCTTTGTGTCATCTACAAACTGGGATAAATTACATTTACAGCCGTCATATAAATCAGGTGTATATATTGTCACTGGCTGGCGTGCGAACACACACCTCTGCACAACAGTCACTGTCTGCAACGTGGCAAAAGATAGATTT
>NW_025142774.1:0-1263 GCF_004010195.1 Chiloscyllium plagiosum | reverse complement strand
CTACTCCAGATCCTGAGCAAACAGAATTCTCCATTCCAGATAGACGATGGAGACTGGCAACACTGCAATTGGGAGGAAGGGGCGGAACTGGAGGACAGAGCAGAATCCGGTCCTCCAACCAGAGTGAGCGAGGAGCGGGGCCAGTGCATTCTCGGGAGTGAACGCTTCAGGATTGGTCAGACATTGCACTGCATCAGTCCAATTTTACATTCTGTTTATCTGTCTGTAGGTACTCCGGAAGGTCCTGACCTAATAGACTCCCCAGCTCCTGGGTGTCTCATCCATCCCTCATTGAAGAAGGTTTGTCAGCCAGAGAGACACAGGTCAGATCTGGAGCCTTCAATAAATCCTGCAGTGAGGTAAGATCACACTCAGTGCACAGAGCAGAGAGCAATGCGAGGGCTCCAAACATCAGCTAACAGGACATGACATAGCTATAGTGCTGGAGGGGGAGCACAGTACAGTCACAACCCAGGTTCAGACACCGCCTTTACTGCAAGTTTTGTTGTACTAAGACAACATCGGGAGTGTCACAGTTAACAATCCAAGCCTGAGCTGTCTTAATGAGCATCAGTACAAAAGAGGGGAAAGCGGGCCTTCCACGAGAGGGTGGGAATGCTGTCTGGGAATGTTCTGTTAGGTGTTTCCTCTCCTACACTGTATCTATGGCTTGTCTTGTGGATCAGATCTTCAATCATTCTAATGCCAAAAACAGTTCCTATTTCTGTACTTTCCGCCCCTCTCACCAATCACTTCATACGTTTGAAACCTGCCCCAGTCCAGACGACCATCCATATCTCTCTAACTTATTTCAGTATCGACAACATGCCTTGTCACGATAGTCCACTCATCCAATAACTCAAGACTTCGGCTCTGTTTCTGTGCTGCATGACTCTCTGGCTGAAGTCATCAATGCTGACCAGGTTTCCTGAACTGAATGAGTTGCATTTCCCTGCGTTTGGCCCATGGCCCTTCAAACCTTCTCCTCTCCAAGTTCCTGCCCAAATGTCTTTTCTATGTTGGAATTGTTCTTGATTCTCCATTGCGCCACTGGCAGTCCATTCCATGTATGAACTGTCCTCTGTGGAAAATGTTGCCCCTCAGCTCCCTAAGTATATCTTTGCTCTCGGTCACTCCTCAGGCCTTACCCATTCTGCTGTGGGACACAACCCCTCATCAACATAGACTCCCCTCGGACATTACCCAACCTGCTGTAGGACACAACCCCATCCCCGGTACAGTCTACCCTTGAGCCTTACCCAT
>NW_025142773.1:0-1263 GCF_004010195.1 Chiloscyllium plagiosum | reverse complement strand
CCGAAGGGAGCAAATCTCCCTTCATGTCCAGGTACCACCTTCTCCCCAGAAGGTATCCCAATGGTCTAGATATCTGAAGCTCTCCCTCCTGCACCAGCCTCTCAGCCATGTGTTAAGCTGCATTTGCTGACTGTAGCTCATCTCACTATTTCATGCAGTCTAAATGAATTGTGAGGATGCACAGGGAGATTTACCAGCATATTGCCTTGGGGCAGGAGAGTTTCAATGATTGAGAGAGTTTAGACAGACTAGGGTTGTTGTCTTTACAGCAGAGTGGATTGAAAGAGAGGGATGTACAAAATGATGAGGGGTGATGATAGGGGAGGCAGGAAGAAACATTCCCCCCTTGATGGAGGTGGGAGAGTTGTATAGATTGAAGGTAAGGGCCATTTCGAGGGGATGTGAGGAAAATCTTGTTCACCCAGAGGGTGGTGGGGAATCTGGAAGTCACTGCCTGTAAGGGTGGGAGAGGCAGAAACCGTCATCAGGTGGATTTAGATGTGCACTCGTGATGCCAAGGCTATGGGGCCAAGTACTGAGGAAAAGGGATTAGAGAATAGTGAGGTGGTTGTTTCTGACCAGCACAGACTTGATTGGCCTTTTTTCTGGGCTGCAGACCTCTCGGAAACTATGACTAACTCACTTTGAGATGTGTCTTCTACACATAGGGTGTTAAAGGGGGTGGAATTGACAAAGGAGACAGAGATGATGTTTCCTCATGTGTGACAATTTAGGATGAGAGGGTAATTGTTTCACGAGAAGGGGGTGGGACAGACTGAAAAGTGAGGTGTTGAGAAATGGCTTCTCTCTAAGGGACGGGGTTGGGAATATCTGTGTGTGTATATATATATATATATATATATAGATATATATATACTCGTGGAAACATCTTCTCCATGTCCACTCTATCCAGGTCTCTCCGTATTCTCCAGGTTTCAACCAGATTCTCCCACATCCTTCTAAACTCCATTGAGTCCAGACTCAAAGTCCTCAACCTCTCCTCATATGATAAGTTGACTACCCCTGATCAGTTCTTGCCTTTCCAAATACATCCTGTCCCTCAGTATTGCCCACCATCGATGTCAGGCTCACTGGTCTATTATTACCTCGCTTGTCCTTACCACCTTTCTTAAAGTGGCACAACCTTAGCCAACCTCCAGTCTTCCGGCACTTCATCTGGGACTATCAATGATCAAATATTTCAGCAAGAGGCCCTGCAATCACTTCTCCAGCTTCCCACAGAGTTCTCAGGTACGCCTGATC
>NW_025142772.1:0-1263 GCF_004010195.1 Chiloscyllium plagiosum | reverse complement strand
GACGCCTCAGTCCCTTACGCATCTGAAAGGCCTAATGATATGTCTGATAGTCAGAACGTTCAGAAAGAGAGTACAAGTGAATGGGAGAAATGATGTAAAGATTTTTCAAAATATTTATAACTTATCCAGCGTTTGTCATTATAATACCTACAGCTGTTATAACAGTATCATGGAACATTGTGGATGATCTTTCCAGGTTCAAATCGATAATAGATGGGAATGTTTTTCACAGGAAAGACAATACAGATTGTTGCTAGAACCCTCGTTCTGGTTTTCTCTGTGCAATACAGAGACTTCATCTGATGTAAACAAATGGCAAAAAATCGATCAAAAGTAAAAGCTAGAGTGAGCCAGACAGAATGGTCATGTGGTCATGTGGTTCACGGCATCGATAACACTACAGACAGGAGTGATGTTCAGGAAACACCATGGATAATAATAGTAAACAAACCGATCATGTATGACATCAAATATAATGAAGAGTAGGTCAGATGTAGCCATGGCGACCAGATAGCGAGTGGTGCATTTAGTTACCCCGAGCCATGAGTACAGTCATCACTCGTCTAACTGTAAGAGAGATGGAGAAAAAGATATGTAAAGTTACTGATCAAACATTTTTAGTGACTGCCCCCAGTCTGTAAGTAATGGATTTTAACACAAAGGTAATTGTACTTCCATATCATATGAAGTTTAAACAATCTGAACCCAAATAAATAAACCCCCAAAAACAAAACAATGTTCACTTGTAAATAATATAGGGACCACCATGCACAGCAGATTATTCTCAGAAATACTGTCATGTACTCAATGTACTTTTTTGGGCTTGACAGTAGTTGTCTTCACCAGCTTTGTAGGTTACTCTGACTGAATAGAGTTTCCCATAAGACCATAATATCTACACAAAGACACCAGCAGTCAGAAAATATATTATGGGAGACAGCCAACATAGAAATTGTTTGCAAAATACATTCATTCAGTTTTGAAACCTCCATTATTGAGATCGCTTCCAGAAGTGTACACCACTCAACATGACCTACAGTATATTGGCATTCAATCATTCCACATTGTGGCCTCCACCATGTGGGTGAACCAATGACCAGGCATTGAGTGTCTCTCTCTGGACATCCTGACAATCTGAACCATGGAAATATTCAGTAGTGAATCCAAACACCATGTCCCAAGTTGGATACTTCAATGAATATTTAAAACAATCAAGGTAAAAGGATCTAGCTTCTGGCTTTGAGAGCAGCAGGAGATAGGAAA
>NW_025142771.1:0-1263 GCF_004010195.1 Chiloscyllium plagiosum | reverse complement strand
ACACTGTGGTGGTCTTGGGTAGTGAGGCATTATAGGCGAAACTGAGAAATAAAAGGGTGCAGTTATATTGTTGGGGCTGTATTACAGACCTGCCAACAGTGAACGTGATGTAGAAGAACAATTAGGTATATCGATTATGAATAGGTGGAGAGGCAATAAGGTATAGGCGATGGGAGATTTTAATTTTCCCAACATTGCATGGGATACACTTAGGGTCAGATGTCTGGATGGAGTAGAATTTGGACATCCAGGAGAGTTTTCTAGCGCAGTATGTAAATAGTCCGAGGAGGAAATGGGCCATAATGGTCCTGGTACTGGGGAACGAGCAAGAACAAGTGGTACAAGAGGCGGTGGGGGATTTATTTGGGAAAGTGACCACAATTCTGTAAGATTTACAATACTCATAGATAAAGAAAAGAGTGGTCCTAAGGGAAGAGTGCTAAACCGGGCCAAGGCCAATTATATCAAAATTAGGCAGGAGCTGGTTAACGTGGATTGGACACAGCTATTTGAAGGGAAGTCCACATTTGAGATGTGGGAGGCTTTCAAAGATAGGTTAACGGCAGTGCAGGATAGGAATGTCCCGTTGAAGGCAAAGGATGGGAAGGGCAAGATTTGTGAACAGTGGATGACAGGAGAAATTTTACGACTTGGCAAGAGGAAACGGGAAGCGTACATAAGGTCTAGGCAGCTGAGGACAGAACAGGCCCTGGAGGAATATTGGAAGAGGAGGACAAGTCTTAAACAAGTAATCAAGCGTGCTAAAAGGGGTCATGAATATGCTGTAGCTATCAGAGTTAAGGAAAATCCCAAAGCATTTTATACTTATATAAGAAGCAAGCGAGTAACTGGAGAAAGGATTGGTCCACTAAAAGATAAGAACGAAGACTGTGTGCTGAACCTGAGAGAATGGGTGAGATTCTGAATGATTACTTTGCATCAGAGTCACTGAGTCTGAATGATTACTTTGCATCAGTGTTCACTGAGGAGAGGAACATGATGAATCTTGTGATTAGGGATGGAACTTTGATTAGTCTTGATCACGTTGGCATAAGTAGGGAAGGTGTGTTAGGTATGCTAGAGGTTATTAATGTGACCAAATTTGCATGACCGGATAGAATCTATCCAAGGTCGCTGAGGGAGGCGAGAGAGAAAATAGCTCGGCACTGACAGATATCTTTTTGTCATCCTTAAATGCAGGTGAGGTGCCGGACGACTGGAGGGTTACTCATTTTGTCCCCCTGTACAAGAATGGTAGTAGGG
>NW_025142770.1:0-1263 GCF_004010195.1 Chiloscyllium plagiosum | reverse complement strand
CTGGGGTCTGTGTCAGGTTGCTGTACTGTGTCATTGTGAAATGTCGATCAGTGACAGGCTATTGTCCGGTGTCAGTGTGAAGTCTGGGATCAGTGACAGGCTGCTTTCATGTGTCAGTGTAAAGACTGGGATCAGTGACAGGCTGCTGACCTGTGTCAGTGTGGTGACTGGGATCAGTGACAGGCTGCTGTCCTGTGTCAGTGTGAGACTGGGGATCAGTGACAGGCTGCTGTCCTGTGTCAATGTGAAAACTGGGATCAGTGACAGGCTGCTGTCCTGTTCCAGTGTGCCGCTGGGATCAATGACAGGCTGCTGTGCTGTGTCAGAGTGAATAGTGGAATCAGTATCAGGCAACGATCATGTGTGTGTGTTAACCTGGGATCAGTATCAGGCTGCTATCCTGTGTCACTGTGAAACTAGGATCAGTGACAGGTTGCTGTCCTTTGTCAGTGCGAAGACTGGTATCAGTGTCAGGGTGCTGTCCTCTGTCAGTGTAAAGACTGGGATCAGTGACCAGGTGCTGTCCTGTACCAGTGTGAGAAGGGGATCCGTGACTGGCTGCTGCCCTGTGTCACTCTGAAAGCAGGGTTCAGTATCAGGCTGCAATCCTGTGTCTGTGTGACACTGGGATCAATGATAGGCTGCTGTTCTGTGTCAGTGTGAATAGTAGAATCTGTATCAGGCAACGATCATGTGTCTGTGTTAACCTGGGATCAGTATCAGGCTGCTATCCTGCGTCACTGTGAAACTAGGATCAGTGACAGGTTGCTGTCCTTTGTCAGTGCGAAGACTGGTATCAGTGTCAGGCTGCTGTCGTGTGTCAGTGTGAAGACTTGGATCAGTGACAGGGTGCAGTCCTCTGTCAGTGTAAAGACTGGGATCAATGACAGGCTGCTGTCCTGTGTCAGTGTGAGACTGGGATCAGTGACAGGCTGCTGTTCTGTACCAGTGTGACCCTGGGATCAATGACAGGCTGCTGTCTTGTGTCAGTGTGAATACTGGAATCAGTACCAGGCAACGAAAATGTGTTTGTGTTAAATTGGGATCAGTGTCAGGCTGCTGTCCTGTGTCAGTGTGAAGACTGGGGTCAGTGACAGGCTGCTGTCCTGTGTCAGTGTGAAGACTGGGATCAGTGACAGGCTCCGTTCTTGTATTAGTTTCGGACTTGGATCAGTGACAGGCTGTTGTCCTGTACCAGTGTGAGAATGGGATCCGTGACTGGCTGCTGTACTGTGTCACTCTGAATGCAGGGTTCAGTATCAG
>NW_025142769.1:0-1263 GCF_004010195.1 Chiloscyllium plagiosum | reverse complement strand
CTGCTCGCACTTGATTTGATTTATTTTAGTCGATTGTATTTAAGTACAGTGAAAAACTTTGTTTTGCAAGGAACACAGACAGTTCATCGCAAACAAGGGTAAACACATCACAGATTGCTTAGACAAATTGAGTTTTAAAGTTAAAATTCGACATTTGAGGTCATGCAAGGTACAGAGCAGGGAATATTACATTGTTTTGTGCAAATTGTGTTGCTGCGTTTAGCTGCCTGGGATGTGCTATGTAATTTTGTGTGTACACTGTTTAGTACTTGTGATGTAGTGTGAGTTGACTGTTATGCGTTGCTGAAGTTGTGTGGTGTCATTTATGTTGTGGACTATTTTCTGTTGGTGATGATGTTTCTGACGTGGTGTGAGGTGTGAGCTGCGAGCTATTCATGAGCTGTGTGATGTCGGATAGGATTTGAACTGTGTGGTAGCGTTGAACGTTAAGGACTCCGTGTGGATGAAATGAAGTGAGGTGTGCTGGCTTTCTATTGCTGTGTAGGATGATTTGTGTGATGTCAGCCATGTTGTTAATGCTGTATTGTAAATAGACCATATGGTCTGCGTTATTGTTTTGATGTTGTGTGTGATGTGTTTTGATATAATGTCGTCATTTAATAATGATTATACCGAGTTACTGATGGAATGTGAGATGCAGGCAAGTATGTTATTGATGACAGATGCGATGGTGGTGTCACAAAGCTAGTCTATTTCTTCTAAAAGCAATTCCTTTTCTTAAGGAATTGTGTTTTTTTCAGAGGGGTCGTTAAACATTCTGGACTCTGAAACGACTGTTTTGGTATAGATTGGAAGGGTTTACTGAGAGGCCTTTTTGTTTATATGTAAACAGATGACACTTCAGGCCAAATCTCTTATGTTTTAGAAGTGACTTGTGTAATGAAAAGGTAGTGGTCAGTCCTGAAACCTCAAGTATTGCCTATGTCAGTGCAGCAGAGGCTTGAGTGGACACAGGCTGCTGAACTCATTCGCCTTCTGCCCTTCTCAAGTGGATCTGTAAGCCTTTGTCACAATTTTCGCTCTCTGTTTCAGCGGTTTGTTTATTGGGAGTGATGCACGTAATTTGCAAAACGGCATAATTAAGTCTAGTTTGGGCTAGATCGAGTTCTGTGGGTACTTTTATTCTATTCTTTGTGTTTCATTCCCTATTTCTGTTCATATTTTTTTGGGGGGTCTGTTTTAACATTTGGTAGTTAACCTAGCTAACATACTCCAGATAAGTGATACTGTACACTTCCAAAA
>NW_025142768.1:0-1263 GCF_004010195.1 Chiloscyllium plagiosum | reverse complement strand
TGGCAAATCTGAGTCATGAATTCCAGCGATTAAGAAAAGTCCAAGTCCAACATTTTCCTTTATTGCTCGACAGATTGCTATGCTTTCTGCTACTCTACCAATCTTCATATCATCTAGAAACTTACTTATCAGTCCAACAATGCACTCTTCCAGATCATTTATATGTGTCACACACAGCAGTGGCTCCAGCACTGAACCCTGTGGAACACCAATGGTCTCGTTTCTCCACTTCTCAAAACTCCATTCAACTACTACTCTTTGTCACCTGTTGCTCTACCAGTGTTTTAGCCACCTGGCTAGAACAGTCTGCACATTATGTGACTTCACTTTCTCCATTAGTTTACTGTGTGGAAGCTGATCAAACTAATTTCTAAATCCATGAAAATGACGTCAACAACCCTTCCTCATCCACCAACATGGTCACTTCCTCAAAGAACTCTATTACGTTGGTTTGGCACGATATCCTCCACAAAAAAAGAACATGTTGCCTCTCACTGATAAACCCTTTTCTTTCCAAATATTGGAAAGAAAATATTTTGTCCCTCATGACCTTCTCCGGCAACGTTCACACCACTGACGTCAGGCTCACTGATCTGTAGTTGTCCCTACTCCCCTTCATGTACAGCGAGACAGCATTAACAACCCTCCAGTCCTGTCGTACTTCACCTGTGTCGAGGGATGCTACAAAGGCATCTGTCAGGGCTCCAGCCATATCGTCTCCCAACTCCCTCAGCGATCTGGGATAGATCGCAACCGGCACTGGGGATTTTTTCGGCTTAATATCGTTTAGCCGACACAACACATCGTCCCTCCTTATGAAAACGTGATCCAAAGTAAGCAAAATTCGATCTCTAATCTCAACATTCATCATGTCCCACTCCTCAGTGAACACTGATGCAAATTAATCATTGAGAATTTCACCCATTTTCTCAGGCTCGACAGACAACCTTCCTTCATTAGCCTTTAGTGGACTAAACCTTGCCCAAGTCCCTCTTGCTTCTTACATACGAATAAAAGACCTTGGGAATGTCCTTAATTCTGCTCATTAAAGGTGTTTCAGGAACCCCCTCAGGCCGCTTGATTTATCGTTTAAGATTTCTCCTACTCTCCCAATATTCCTCCAAGGTCAGTTCCATTCTTAGCTGCCTGGAGCATATGTATGCTTCCCTTTACCTCTTGAGTATTTGCATGATATCCCCTGCCATCCATCGGCCACGTATGTTGCCTTTTCAATCTCTTGTTTTCAAAGGTACACGCCTATTC
>NW_025142767.1:0-1263 GCF_004010195.1 Chiloscyllium plagiosum | reverse complement strand
TATGTTCTCAGAACAAGTGATCAATTGGCCATTTCGGACTAAGCAGGAATTCCTTCACTCAAGAGGGTGAGTCCTTGGATTACCTATCCCAAAGGGCTGTAGACCCTGAGTGATTAAGCAGATTGAAGGCAGAATTTGACAAATTTCCAAATATTAAAGATGTGAAAGGATATGAGAATAGTGTGAGAAATTATGTTAAGGTGAAAGATCAGCCAATATCTCGTTGAATGGCAGAGCAAATTTGATAGACTGGGATTACTTCTTCTGTTCCAATTTCCTATGTTCCGTGAGTTTCAGTGGATTTCCGAAAAAGCAACAAATGGGATCAGGAACCAGTTCTGTCAGGTTTGCAATCCATATTTAAAATTGCCAGAAATTGCCATTTTAGAATTACACTTCTTGAACTTTGTCCCTTGGGATCCCAGCTTGCTCTTGAAAAGTTCTTAGGCTACTTCATGAGATCAAACTAGATCTCCCCTGCTCAGAGATCTCAGAATCTGCTGATTTCCAAATATTTACTACTAAAGATTGCAGGAGAAAGTGAGGACTGCAGATGCTGGAGATCAGAGCTGAAAATGTGTTGCTGGAAAAGCGCAGCAGGTCAGGCAGCATCCAAGGAACAGGAGAATCGACGTTTCGGGCTTAAGCCCTTCTTCAGGAATCCTGAAGAAGGGCTTATGCCCGAAACGTGATTCTTCTGTTCCTTGGATGCTGCCTGACCACCTGCGCTTTTCCAGCAACACATTTTCAGTACTAAAGATTGCTGCCAATCAGTTACCTGTCACTAAAACTGCTTTTGGTCTTTGACCTTGGAAGACCAGCATGTCAGTCTGAACTCAGTCACTTCAGGTGTGGGGTCCTTCTGATGCACCACTGTAGATGGAGGGAAGAAGACTGTAATCTTCAACAGATTTTTTAACTGACCATTTTGTCAGAATTTGAAGTAGAGAGTCACAGCAGCAAGTATGTCTTTTTAAAAATTAACTTGTGGGATGTGTATGTTGCTGGTTGTCCTTAGTTGTCCTTGAGAAGATGGTGACAAGATGCCACCTTGAACTGCTGCAGTTTATGTGCGATAGGTAGACCCACAATGCCATTCGGGAGGAAGTTTCAGGATTTTGACCTCATGACATGAAGGAACAGTGATGTATCTCCAAGTCAGGACTTGGAGAGGAACTTTGTAGCTGGTGATGTCCCCATGTAGCTACTGCCCTTGTCCTTCTACATGGGATTGGTCATGAATTTGTAAGGTGCTGTCTAAGG
>NW_025142766.1:0-1263 GCF_004010195.1 Chiloscyllium plagiosum | reverse complement strand
TCTTCAAAAACCTCAATCAAGTTTGTGAGACATTATTTCCCACGCACAATGCCACATTGACTCCTGTCCTTCAGGATTCCCTTCAACAACTAAAGGCATCTGGATGGGTGTCAGAATGGGAAGGGATTGGAGGGATATGGGCCAAGTGCTGGTAAATGGGACAAGTTGGACTGAAGGGTCTGTTTCTGTGCTGTACATTTCTATACTCTCTCTGTACCAGCTCCTGATAGAGCTACCCAGCTAGTCTCACTCTCCAGCCCCATGCCCAAAGTCCTCTACTTTCATTCCTTTCACATATTTACCCAGCTCTCCTGAAACGTCCCTTGGAATCCCCCTCCACCACTCACTCAGGCAGCACACTCCAAATATTAACAACTCTCGAAGTAAAGAGGTTTCTCCACATCTCACTCCCCTTGTTGCTGACATACCAAATAGTGGAAACAGAACATCCTTCTGTAGCGTGTCAAAATTGTTCATTGTTTTGAACACCTCTTAATCTTCGCTGCTCCAAGGAAATCTCTCCCAGTATCTATAATCCTTCACTCTTGGTATCACTCTAGTAAATCTCCTTTGAACGTTCTCTCGGGCTTTAACATACACTTAAACAAGTTGCCCAGACCGGAACGCAATACTTCAAATGTAGTCTGACCAATGATATTGTTGAGATGTAACATCCCCACCTCACGTTTACACTCTAAGCCCCTAATTATAAACCCAAGAATCCTATAAGCCTTCTTGAAGATTGTTCAAACTTGCCAGGCCACCTTCAGAGAACCATGCCCCTGAACCCCGAGGTGTCTCTGCTCCTGTCCTCCCTCAGAGTTGTCCCATTGAGTCGGTATTGTCTCTCTATGTTCCTTCTCCCAAAATGCATCACCTCACATTTCCCTGCTTTGAAATGCATTTGCCAGGTGTCTGTCCATTTGGCCAATTGTTCAATGTCCCTCTGGAGTCTCTCTGCACCATCCTCACAATTCCCTATTCTCCCTGGCTTAGTACCCTCTCCAAATATAGAGATTTTACCCTCAACACTCATCCCTAAAATTATTTATATAAACCAGAAAAACCAAGGTTCCCAACACAGAACCCTGGGGAACACCATTTTCAACTGGCCTCCAATCTGAGAAATGCCCATCTATACCCACCCTCTGTTCCTTATCTTTTAGGCACCTTCTAATCCACGTTGCAGAGGTCCCATTAATCCCAAACATTTTTCATTTGTTAACCAACCTACCATGTGGCACTGTGTCAAGTCCTATCTGA
>NW_025142765.1:0-1263 GCF_004010195.1 Chiloscyllium plagiosum | reverse complement strand
CTTACGTTATATTTTGTTGGAGTCTAACGTAACACTCTTTTTATTTATATACCCACGCGGTGCGGGTCGTAAGCATGCAAGCATACATTTAACTAATGTAGTACAGGGAAGATTGGCATATACCGTCTGTAAAATTAAGGTGGGAGGAAGTTAATATGAACTTAGATTCATGTTACCTGTATGTATTGGTAATTTATTTAAAGAATAGGAACAAAAGGACACCGCATTTTCATTATGATTGGTCATTTTTTCTTAAGGGGTGTATTATGATGGTGTAGAGGTGTACGTTACCCTTAAGAGATTTGAAAAACAAGCAGAGCTACCCGACAAAGCACAAGGTGTTCTGAACAAGGTAACAATGTAATATTTGATCGAACAGTTAGCTTAGCTGGGTTGCTATGAGACAAAACCAAATTTCAATTTCGGCAAATCATTTTAAATTATGCCCCAAGAAACCACGTTTGAATTCAGTATTTTGATAATATTAAAACAAATAAACAATCCCATGCATTGGGGTATGAATGTCAGACGTTTCTTGCTCGTAAGAGCTCTCTAGAAGGTACCTGTCTCGTGAAGGGGTTTGCACAGACGAAAAAAAAGAGACTAACCTGGAGAGAGAATCTACAGAGGAAAATCTACAGAGGACACTCGGCAAAGCTGACTGGCTTCGAAACTGATTTTTTTTGCAGATCGTAATCGGGATTTTTATGGGACCAGTGTTGTCGAGGGTGAGGTAAAAGTTAGGGTCAAGGGAAAGGAGTTGTAAAGAGTTGTTAGTTAATTATTCTCTGTTAGTCGTTTTAAAAAAGTTCTTTTTTTTATTTAAATAATGACTTTGGGATTGTTTGTTGCCTCTCAAATTTTAGCAGATCACAGCGGGTTGGGTTGGGGGGAGTGGCGAAACGTTTTCTGTGTTGCTGGTTTAAGTTTGCAGAGGGGTTTACTTTGTGTCATAACAGCGCACAGGATAGTTTATTGCAATAACACGCAAATAGAGGTATACAATAGAACTGATAGGCTAGAAAGTACATACGCACCGAAGTTTTGGAGTTCTAAAGCCTGTTGAGCCTACCCCATCAGTTTCATGGCATTCTCTGTCCACTCTGTTGCCTATCTAATCTGAAAACAGCCTCACACGTCTATAGGGATTGTGTCACTTTGCAGAGAAAAGTAAAACAGTAGAGCTTCTATCTTTTATATTCGCTGAGATGATGCGGGTGCATCTGTCTGAAGTGGCACGAATTGCCAATTTCTAATTGCTGA
>NW_025142764.1:0-1263 GCF_004010195.1 Chiloscyllium plagiosum | reverse complement strand
GGTTGTGATTCATGGTGCACTGGGATGAGTACTGACTGACGGGTGAGCTATGAGTGGGGCAGGTGATGGCCTCGTGCTATTCTCACCCGACTGTTCATCCAGATGTTAATGCCGGTTCCAGTATAACCCATCTAACTGCCTAATATCCTTTCAGGAGGGAAATCTATTATAGACAGCGGGTCTGACCGACACATGATCCAGACCCAGAGCGATGGGGTTTACTCTAAACTCCTCTCTGTAATGATCCAGCAAGGCACTCAGCTCAAGGGCAGCTCGGGGTGTGCATGCGATGCTGGCCAGCCAGACACAGCAACATCCTATGAGTGAATTAAAAATAACATTGCTGGGAGCAGTGTCCTGGCCAATCATGTCGGTACTTTAAGTTGACAGAGAGGATGCAGGGCCAGGGTTCAGGTGAAAGGAGCTTTCCAAATCCAAAGAGAAAATGGTAATGTAGCTGAAGACAAGCAGAAAGGAACAGGAAGAGACAGAGTTTAACTGAAACTGTACATCATTGAATTGGACTGTGACAAGAAATTGTGGAAAGAATGAATCGTAATGTTCTTTTTTTGTACTGGATAAAGTCTCTGCAATAAGGTGGATGGACTGTGGCACAGAGATAAATGAGATTTAGTGGTGACAGGGTGAACAAAAGGTGGAACATGAATATTCTATTGTACACCTCCTTGAGGAGTGTCAGGGAGTGCAGGATGGGTAACAAAGGCAGTACAGAGAAAGAATTTGGCCTCAGATGATGCAGATGAATCAGATTCTGGGCAACACGTGTCGAAAGACAAGCAGGAGGACAGTTTTGAGGCTGCCTAACAGCATTTCATTGCTCAACCCTATTACACATTCCAAAGAATTCCTGTGTACTGCAAAGGCACTGTGATCATTTTGGGAGACTTCGGTCTTTGTATAATCTGGGACAGTCACATTGGCGGAAGTGATATTCTCCGAACTCCTTTTTGAATGTTTCTGTCAGTGTTTCTTTGAATAACACGTTGTGCAAACGGCCAGGGAGGTGACTATCTAAGATCGACCATTGGGTGATGACGCTGACGGAAGGAGTCTTGTCACAACGAGATATCCTCTGGGAAATTGTAGTGTAGTGGAATTCAGCGAGATGAAGGATTTTTAAAGTGACAATAAAGCACACCTAACAATCACAACCAAAGCCTTTTACATGTGTTTGAGAGGAGAACTGACCAAGGTAAACAGGGGAAACAGTGAAGTGTTTGGCTGGAAATGGACAGTGGAAAA
>NW_025142763.1:0-1263 GCF_004010195.1 Chiloscyllium plagiosum | reverse complement strand
AATGAGGCGGCACATTTCATACTCAATAAATAATATGGTTCTTTTCACTGTTTAGTCATTTAAGGATGAGACTAAAGGGATATTTCAGCACTATCTTCCACACTCTCTGAACTCAGTGGGTCATGGAATAAATGCATGTGTAGCATCTCAGCAGGTGTACGATGAAGCCAATTTTACATACCAGGACCAACATTTACATGAATCTGTAGTCAAAGAAATTCATACGTCTCCACAGAGAGTAAAACATCAATATTCTTCTTAACAAGGCAAAAGCTCCTGAGATAACAAGCAATAAACTGAATGATTTCCTTTGATACTCCGTCTCTGGGTCTCTGGAAACCTTCCCACTTTTGTGAGCCTCGGCGTATCCTGCCGTTTTTGCTGGTCACTGAGATGTTAATGTTAGTAGAATGGTTGCGAACAAGAGTCAGAATAAAATGAACACATGTTGTTAAAATATGTTGCAGGAACTCATTTGTTTTTCATTCTACTGAAATGTTCGAGCTACTAAAAACCACGCAAAAGCACCGAGCATTCTCAAGAGTGCACAGGCTTATTAACAACAAAACCCAGGGAATGTTCAATGTCAAGCTCAACACAATCATTCCAACCGAAACTTCATTCGCAGACATTTTCATGAAAGATTTCCTTTCCGACTTCTGACCAGAAATAGCCAAAAATCAACGAAGATGAAATTGCCAGTATACACAACCTGTGACAGTATAAAGCAGAGCAGCGTGAATGTTACACAGTGGGAGAGTCTTCAGGAAAAGAACGAGTTCCTTATAAACGATAGGATTGTGCCTCATTACCATGTCAAATATAATGATCAGTTTATCCGATGTTGAGATTGTCACAAGGCAGAACATGACAAGTGACGTACGATTGCAATTTCCCAAAGAGAAAATCGGAATAATCAAGATGTTTATTACAAGGAAGAACAGTGAATTGGAACCTCAGTATCGGATCATTGAGTGTGCACAACTGCTTTCATATTCATGATTGCTGGTGAATGATTTGATGCTTTGAAAACAATTAACCTCTTGCTCACTGGAAACATTGCCCCTGCAGCTGCTGTTTCGGATTAGGAGAGATTAAGTTAGCTGATAAACTAGAGCCGGAAAGTTGATTTCGAGTAGAGATTTCGTTGCTAACATTAATTGATTTGTTTGTCGACCAGTTTTCGATCACAGTGGCCTTCTGTTGCCAATGATTATGTGATTAGTCCGAACATAACTCTACAGTTTGTCCAGCTCAATAAGC
>NW_025142762.1:0-1263 GCF_004010195.1 Chiloscyllium plagiosum | reverse complement strand
GTGTTGAAAATGTGGGACAAGAAACTTATATTTAGTATGAAAAATGTGCCGGCCACATTTCAGGGACTAACTAATAAATTGCCGGATTATCCAACCCTTGGTTTACATTGATGACCTTGTGATTTTTAGTGACTCATACAAGGAACACTACAGCATCTATCAGACTTGTTCAATCGACTTCAGAAGACAGGCTTGGTGGTAAACCAAACGAAAAGTGAATTTGCCAAAGCAAAAGTCACCTTCCTTGGCCATGCTATTGGACATAGATAAACGGTGCCATGAGATTTAAAAGTGACGGCAATTAGGGAATTTCGCATCCTGTTGACAAAAGGAGCAGTTCCTGGGATTAAGTCTATTTTATCGAATGTTTGTGCCTTATTTTCGCAGTGTGACTGCTCCATTCACTGAATTGTGAAAGAAAGGCAAGAAATGTCATTGGATAGGGGACTGTCAAAAGGCATTTGACGGCATTTGAAATATGTGTTAACCACTGCTTACGATCAGACACACCTGATTATGCAAATCCATTCAAGCTGGATTTAAAAGCGAATGATGTCAATTTCGGTGTTGGGCTCTTGCGGGAAGATGACGAGAAGACAGAGAGACCTACTGGGTATTCCTCCAAGAAGTTCAATGTTCATTAGTAGAAATATTCAACAGTTGAGAAAGAGACTGTGAGTTTTGTGTTGGTATGACAACATTTTAGTGTTTGTATTAACAGCAACGTATCGGAGACAACCATTTACACTGAACATAACTCAATGAAGTCTTTTTGAGAAATGTTAGGACAAAAATGCGAGACTGTGTAGCTGGAGCCTGTTGCTACAGCCATTCAATTTGAAAATTGTGCACATGGCAAGTCTTAAAAAAATGAGTTTCAATGCATTGTTGAGACTTTAGTGACAAATGGAGGCACTCAATGATGGAAGTACCACACACTCAATCTGGATGAAATTGTGAATGTTTGCACATTTATAGTAAACGAATGTACATGCTCATTGTAGAGTACGAACTACCACTTTTGGGAGTTTTGAAAACGGAAGCCATCTTGGATGTTGAAGATTCAATTTTATATTGGGAGAGTTGTCACACAGGTGGTACCTTTACAAGGTTATGTTGTCCTTGAATTTTTTCAGAGAGGTTCTAAACGACCCAATGTTCCAACGTGTCTCAATTTTGAATATTTCATTGGGGTCCTTTTTTTTTTGATATAACAGATAATGCCTCAGGCAGAAGGCTTTCAAGCCTTTCAAATAAACTGGT
>NW_025142761.1:0-1263 GCF_004010195.1 Chiloscyllium plagiosum | reverse complement strand
ACAGAGGGTGTTCCCAGTGATATAGACAGTGTTTGTGGCGATACAGAGAGTGTCCCCAGTGTAATAGACAGAGTTCCTGGTGATACGGAGAGTGTTCCCAGTGATATAGACTGTGTTCCTGATGATACAGAGAGTGTTCCCAGTGATATAGACAGTGTCACTGGTGATACAGAGAGTGTGCACAGTGATATAGACAGTGTTCGTGGTGACACAGAGAGTGTTCCCAGTGATAGAGACAGTGTTCCTGGTGACACAGAGTGTGTTCCCAGTGATATTGACAGTGTTCGTGGTGATACAGAGAGTGTTCCCAGTGATATTGACAGTGTTCGTGGTGATACACAGAGCATTGCCAGTGATATAGATGGTGTTCGTGGTGGCACAGAGAGTGTTCCCAGTGATATAGACAGTGTTTCTGGTGGTACAGAGAGTGTGCACAGTGATATAGACAGTGTTCGTGGTGATACAGAGGGTGTTCCCAGTGATATAGAGAGTGTTCACAGTGATACAGAGAGTGTTCCCAGTGATATAGACAGTGTTTGTGGTGACACAGAGTGTGTTGCCAGTGATATAGACAGTGTTCCTGGTGATAGAAAGAGTGCCCCCAGTGATATAGACAGTGTTCCCGGTGACACAGAGAGTGTTCCAAGTGATATAGAGAGTGCTCACAGTGATACAGAGATTGTTCCCAGTGATATAGACAGTGTTTGTGGTGACACAGAGTGTGTTCCCAGTGATATAGACAGTGTTCCTGGTGATACAGAGAGTGTTCCCAGTGATATAGACAGTGATGGTGGTGACACAGAGTGTGTTCCCAGTGATAGAGACAGTGCTCGTGGCGATGCAGAGAGAGCTCCCAGTGATATAGACAGTGTTCCTGGTGATACAGAGTGTGTTCACAGTAATATAGACAGTGTTCCTGGTGATACAGAGAGTGTGCACAGTGATATAGACAGTGTTCGTGGTGATACAGAGGGTGTTCCCAGTGATATAGACAGTGTTTGTGGCGATACAGAGAGTGTCCCCAGTGTAATAGACAGAGTTCCTGGTGATACGGAGAGTGTTCCCAGTGATATAGACTGTGTTCCTGATGATACAGAGAGTGTTCCCAGTGATATAGACAGTGTCACTGGTGATACAGAGAGTGTGCACAGTGATATAGACAGTGTTCGTGGTGACACAGAGAGTGTTCCCAGTGATATAGACAGTGTTGCTGGTGATAGAGAGAGTGCCCCCAGTGATATAGACAGTGTCCCCGGTGACACA
>NW_025142760.1:0-1263 GCF_004010195.1 Chiloscyllium plagiosum | reverse complement strand
TTACTTCTCGCTCCACAAACTGGAGTTTTGACCCTGTTTCCCCAGGAAGTTCAACAGGGCAACGGTGTCTGCTCGTACCTCCTCTTCTCTTGGTCCTGAGAGTAAGAGATCATCGACATATTGGAGCAATTGATTCTCCGCGTTACACTAAAATCCTCCTAAGATCTGCTCCAGTATTTGTCCAAACAAATTGGGTGACTCCGTGAATCCCTGCGGCAAGACCGTCCATCTTAACTGTCGCTTTCGTCCTGAGAAGGGATTCTCCCATTCAAAGGCAAAAAGGTTCCGACTTTCTTCGTCAAGGGGGCAACTCCAGAAAGCATCCTTCAGATCTATTACGCAGAACCATTCATGTTCGGGGGGAATTTTACTCATTAACGTGTAGGGATTAGGTACCACCGGGTATCTAGCCTGGACTACTTCATTCAACCCCCGCAAGTCTTGCACCAGCCTCTATGTCCCGTCCGGCTTCCTCACAGGGAGTATTGGAGTATTGAAAGGGGACATGCATTCATCCAGTAGTCCATCTGTGATTAATCTTTCTATCACAGGTTGTAACCCCTCCCGTCCTTCCATAGCAATCGGGTATTGTTTCCTTCTTACCGGGCCTCTTCCTGGTGACATGGTGATTTGGAGAGGTTTGATGTTTAGACCCCCTCTGTTCCCCTCTCGGTACCATACGTCCGGGTCTATTTGTTGATCATCTTCTTCGGTGAGGGCGAACAACCTTACCACCATTTCCCCGTTATTTGGTACCGTTCCGATCCCTAGTTTGACCTGCAAGTCTCTTCCTAACAAATTAAACCCCGCCGATGGCAGTAGAAGGAGGTCTCGTTTAGTAGTTCTGTTTTCATACCCAATTTCCACATTCTCCACCACTGGGACTTGTAATTTCTGTCCTCCAATTCCAGATACCCCCATAACTTTTCCTCCTGCTCGGGTGCCGGGGGGTATTTGGATTATACTCAATCTTTCGGCTCCCGAGTCCACCATAAATGTGATCTCCGATCCTTGGGGCCCTACTTTCAAGTTTACCAGGCGTTCCTGTCGATCGTCCTTTTGCCCCAAGGGTAGGAACCCCCGACCTCCCTAATCTTCCTCCATCAGGGCGTACGACCTCACCTCCCGCTTGTAGCGGGAGCACTCCCGTTTAAAATGTCCCTCTTCATTACAATAGTAACATCTGAGTGTCCTCTTCATTTCCCTGTCACGGTCTCGCGTTCCTCCACCCTTCCTTTGTTCCGGCCATGGTTCTCTTTTCCT
>NW_025142759.1:0-1263 GCF_004010195.1 Chiloscyllium plagiosum | reverse complement strand
ACTTTGTCAGTGTACCCTCCACTCCCCTTCTGCGGAACCAATTTTGTAAAACAACTGATCAATGATGGATACTCGCATGGACAGCCCGAGCTTCTTATTTGTTTCGGATGTTTAACGATTTTTGTTATCTCGAATGCTTGGGATCTTTCTATAATGCATTCCAAAGTTCGGGGCTGTGCCCTTTTTAGTCATACCCCTCATTGTTTATCTTGCATGAATTCTATTCTCCAATGGGCAGGCTCTCTCTGACCAAATTCCGTAATCATATTTTACATTAAAAAATTGATTCTGTTACAAAATTCGTAATATTATTATTATTTCTACCTATCAGAAACCACACTGAGGAAGTTATGTCTGTGCTGCTTGACAGCTCTATCAAAAAGAACTCCCAATTTGACTATTGTGATGAGACTGAGAGGGTTGTAATTGGTCAGATTGTAATTTTTCCCCGTTTAGGAACTGGACACACTGAGTAATTTTCCACATTGCCAGGGAGATGTCAGAGTTGGAGCTGGAAGGAAATCGCTTCCCCAGGGACATGGCTTGTTGTGCAACACAAGTCTTCAGTCCTATTGCAGGAATGGTGTCAGAACCCATTGCCTTTGTCGTATCTACTGTGTTCAGCTGTTTCTTCATGGTACGTGCAGCGAATCGAATTGGTTGAAGACTGATCTGTGATTCTGTGGGCATCATGATGACGGTGAATTGAATCATCGACTCAACACTCCTGGCCAAAATTTAAAAGTCTATTTCAACTGTCTGTTTTTGAAGAGCCACAAAATAGCCAGAAATTAAAATTAACTTCAGCATTAGTGAATAAAGGGCCTTTGAGAAGGGTATTATTCCAAGGCAAAAGAAAGGATAATCTGATTCGCAAGATTCTGAAACATGCCAACATAGTGATAAAGAAAGTTCTTTTTTGAAAAAATTGATGATTTGTAACAGGACACAGGTGAAATAATGAAATCGTAGCACAAAAACTTTGAAGAATAAGTTACCTTACAAAAGGTAACTTATTCTGATCTCAGTAAGGATTCTTTTCATCCACAAAAATAGCAACTCAAGTTATCTTTCAGAAGCTCGCTGCGCTTTTGAAACTGTTTACAATAGTGATAAGTTCTAGTTAAATATTTGGTAAATAATCATGGACACAGATTTCAACATATTTATAAAACTTTAAAGAGATGCCTGACATGTCTTGTCTAATGCGCTAAGAAGAAAGGTTAAAATAGATGGTGCTGTTTTGGAAAAGTCACTGGATTA
>NW_025142758.1:0-1263 GCF_004010195.1 Chiloscyllium plagiosum | reverse complement strand
TAACCAGATGGAGATGAAGAAAGAAGGAAGTGAGACACACATTTATCATAAAAATCCTTTCACATATTAATGGGAAAGATGTAGAAGCCTTTTTTATTACATTTGAAAAATTGGCTAGGCAGTTGGAGTGGTGAACATGTGAGTAATGTTAGTTCAGACTAGACTGGAAGGCAGAGCGAGTGAGGCATTTCCAGCGCTGTCCGACGAGGTGTCAAGAGATTATGAAGATGTCAAGCAATCCATTCTGATTACCTATGAGTGGCATCAGAAGCATATCGACAGCGGTTCAGAAACATACGGAAGGAACAAGATCAGAACTATGTCGACTTTGAAAGAATTAAACATTGTAATTTTAATAGACGGGTGCGGTATTTTAAAATAGACACAACCTTCGAGGCTATCAGAGACATTATTCCGCCGGAGGTGTTAAAAAAAACACTTCCAGAGATGACAAGAATTCCTGTTGAGGAGCAATAATCAATTAGTGAGAAGAGAAGCAGGATAGCAGATGACTGTGCATTGGTGCATACGACAAATTTTAGCCTCTGGCAAAACATTCATCCTGTGACGGATAGAAATTCGTAGAAGTGGAAATTCCACATTACAAAACAAAAAGAACAGCACGTCAGCACAAGCTTACAACTGGTTAACAAAGCTCAAAGGAGGAAAAACAGGTGAAATTCCACAGGTAAAGTGGTACCCACTGTGATAAAGTGGGACACGTGAAGTCACAGTACTTGTCGTTCACGTAAGGCACTGTGGAAAAAAATGTTTTGAAAGAGGCCAAGCTAGAGGCAATGGTGAAAGTCGTAAAAGGAACCCCAAGTAAAGTCGAGGAGCTGCTGGGCAGTGCACAACTTATGCAGGAACTGGGTATGGAGCGAATGTCTGATCTGGAATAGAATTCGCCTCTCTAGGTAAAGTTTACTCAGAAAGTAGACAGGGAGAAGAGGAAGAAGTCATAATTTTGAGAGATACAGGATCTAGAGATGAAGGTTTTTGCACGCGTTCTGACACAATACTCGAGAGAATTGTTATTTGTGGGATAGATGGACAGGAATTTGACGTTTCTCTATGTAATATCAGGTTGGAAAGTCAACTTAATGCAAGGGAAGTAACAGTAGGGATGATTGATACAGTGTCAGTTCCAGGAAGACAGCTTGTTTTTGGGAACGATTGAGCAATGTCCAAGGTGGGAGTGCCACAATTGTTGTGGAGACACCAACGGGGATCACGGAACTGAAGAGTTAAAAGGTAAGTACC
>NW_025142757.1:0-1263 GCF_004010195.1 Chiloscyllium plagiosum | reverse complement strand
GAGAGGGGTAGGTCTGGAGGGATGGTGAAACCATGGCAGGGCTGGGAGCTAGGACCTGGTGTGGGGCTTAAAGTAGAGAAAAGGCCCTTCAGCTCATTGAATCTGGACCATCAAAACGCACTAAATCTACACTAGTCCCACTTTCCAGCTGTGGGTGTTAGGAAACTTCAAGTGCTCATTCAAATATTTTTTCAAGCTTGTGAGGTTCCCTGCTCCCACTACCCTCCCAGGCAGCGCATTCCTAATCCTTACCGTCTGGGTGATAATGTTTCTCCTCAACTCCCCTCTAAACCTTCTTTCCTTTCACTCACTGTTATGGACCCTTCAACTATGGTGAATTGCCATTTACTATTCACCCTATCTACATCTCTCATCATCTTATACAGCTCTCTGAGGGGCCCCGTTAACATTCCCCACTGCAAAGAAAACATCCCAAACTAATCCAGCCACTCCTTGTACTTCAGGTGCTCCACCCCAGGCAGCATCCTGGTGAAACCCGCTCCAGTGCAATCACATCCTTCCGACAGCAGTGATCAGATCTGCATACAGCACTCCAGCTATGGCTGAACCAAATCCTGTACAGTTCCAAAATAAACTCACTGTTCTTAGAATCAATGCTGCGACTGATAAAGGCAGTGCCCTATATGCCTTCTTAACTCCCATATTAACATCTTCTGCCACCTTCAGGGATCAGTGAACAAGGACACTGAGATCCTTCTCTTCGTCTGAGCTCGCTCATGTCCTGAGTGAATACTGCTTTCTCTTTTGCCTCGCAGGAATCAGGGTTAAATTCCATCTGCCACTGATCTGCCTATCTGACCAATCTGTGTATATCCTCCATAGCCTTTCTCCTTCGTGTCAACCACCCGGCCAGTTTTTGTGTAATCCACACACTCACTTATCATTCTCCCCACATTTTCAAAGAACAAGAACAAAGAAAATTTACAGCCCAGGAACAGGCCCTTCAGCCCTCCAAGCCTGAGCCGATCCAAATGTACTGTCTAAACCTGTCGGTCAATTCCTAAGCATCTGTATCCCTCTGCTCCCCACTTATGCATCTGTCCAGACTCATCTTAAATGAATCTACCGTGCCTGCCTCAACCACGTCTGCTGGCAACGTGCTCCAGACACCCACTCAACCACGTCTGCTGGCAACGTGCTCCAGACACCCACCACTCTCTGTGTGAAGTACTTGCCACGTGTATCTCCCTTAAACTTTCCACTTCTCACCTTACATAGAACATAGAAGAATACAGCGCAGTA
>NW_025142756.1:0-1263 GCF_004010195.1 Chiloscyllium plagiosum | reverse complement strand
GGAAACCCACGCAGACACAGGGAGAATGTGCTAGCTCCACACAGGATCCCGAGGGTGGAATCGAATTTGGGACCCTGGCATTGTGAGGCAGAAGTGCCAACCACTGAGACACCATGCTGTCCTGCGAGTTCATGAGTGGATTATTTTAATTCATTCGAAATTTGGCCTTGGTCACATAATTCACTACAGCAGTTGTTTGAAAGAATGAGACTCTTCAGTTGATATTTTGTTGTAAAATGTAACTATTTATTTAAAATGCACAGATTGGGAACAATCTAAAGCACTGTGCAGATTAAATAATTCAGTTAATGTTTTATTTTTATCCTGTAAATCCAGTTTAATCAGGGACATAACAATGAATTAACTCAAGTTACGTGTGAAACTGATCAAAGCAGTGAAACTGACCAGTTCTTCATAGAATTCAGCAGAATTTCCAAATGGTCTTTGCCAATGATCTTTTCCAGCCAGAAAAATACGTAAGTAGTGTACAGCGGAATTGAAAGGTGTTTCTTGATCAATTATAACACAGTCATGGCATTTTTGCTCAAGAGCAAGAACTATTAGAACATTACACTTTTGAAATTCTATTTATATTTCTCTATGACTTGTAAACTGTTTAAAGACAGACCTTGTGATTGAACTAGATAGTGGAGTTCTGAATGTGGATTGTAAAGCATGGATTAGATTAATCCTTAATTATTACTTTTAAGTAAAAATGGCGCCCGAAGGTGTCTGTTTTCCCTTCATTTCTAAAACCTTTGCGATTTGCCTTTCACTTACTAATAGGCTTTATGAAATTTCACCTCGCATGCTGCCTGCATTGAATGAGGAACCTGGAGCGGTTCACTGTCACCAACCGTGTTTACATTGCAAAAACAATGTAGAAACCAAAAACAGTTTCCCAAATATAACATATTTAATGTTACCCAATCACGGTCCCTCCTCAACAGATCAACGATCACCAGATCACAACACGGTGTGTTTGCAGCAGAACTAGCTCTGCAAACATTTTCAACAGAACCAAGAACATGATGTAACCTCACAAAAAAAAACAAATTGAAGTCTAACAAACCTGCTCAGAATCCAGCAAACTAATGATTAAATTGAATAGGAATAACAAGTCATAACAGCAGCCTTGTTTGTGAGGGGACTTAACACTTAAAGCTGTAACGTTTCTGGCAACAGTTCAACTTATTTCCAACCTGCACACACTTCTTGATCGTGACAATCTTGTGCAGCGCACAGTAGTGCGGTTGAAGGCAT
>NW_025142755.1:289-1263 GCF_004010195.1 Chiloscyllium plagiosum | reverse complement strand
GTTGGTAAAATTCTAGAATCCATCATTAAGAATAAGGTTTTTAAATTCTTGGAAGAGCAAGGTCTGATTAGAACAAGTCAACATGGATTTAGTAAGGGGAGGTCGTGCCTGACAAACCTGTTGGAGTTCTTTAAAGAGGTGCCAAGTAGGTTAGACCAGGAAAACCCAGTGGATGTGGTCTATCTAGACTTCCAAAAGGCCTTTGATAAGGTGCCACACGGGAGGCTGCTGAGTAAGGTGAGGGCCTATGGTATTCGAGGTGAGCTACTGGTATGGATTGAGGATTGCTGTCTGACAGAAGGCAGAGAGTTGGGATAAAAAGTTCTTTTTCGGAATGACAGCCAGTGTTGGGGCCACAGCTGTTCACATTATATATTAATGATCTGGATGAAGGGACTGGGGACATTCTAGCAAAGTTTGCACATGATACAAAGTTAGGTGGACAGGCAGGTAGTACTGAGGAAGTGGGGAGGCTGCAGAAGGATCTAGACTGTTTGGAAGAGTGGTCCAGGAAATGGCCGAGGGAATTCAATGTGAGGAAATACGAGGTCTTGCACTTTGGAAAAAAGAATACAAGCACGGACTACTTTCTAAACGGTGAGAAAATTCATAAAGCCAAAGAACAAAGGGATCTGGGAGTGCTAGTCGAGAATTCTCTAAATGTAAACATGTAGGTTGAGTCCGTGATTAAGAAAGCGAATGCAATGTTGTCATTTATCTCAAGAGGGTTGGAATATAAAAGCACCGATGTGCTACTTTATAAAGCTCTGGTTAGGCCCTATTTGGAGTACTGTGTCTAGTTTTGGTCCCCACACCTCAGGAAGGATATACTGGCACTGGAGCGTGTCCAGAAGAGATTCACACGGATGATTCCTGGAACGGTAGGTCTAACATATGAGGAACGGCTGAGGATCCTGGGATTGTATTCATTGGAGTTTAGAAGATTAAGGGGAGATCTAATAGAAACTTACAAG
>NW_025142755.1:0-203 GCF_004010195.1 Chiloscyllium plagiosum | reverse complement strand
TGCAGTGGAGGCTGGGACGCTAAATGTCTTCAAGGCAGAGATTGATAAATTCTTGATGTCACAAGGAATTTAGGGCAAGTGGAGTTGAAATGCCCATCAGTCATGATTGAATTCGGAGTGGACTCGATGGGCCGAATGGCCTTACTTCCACTCCTGGGTCTTATGGTCTCATGGTCTAAGCGTATCGACAGCGGTTCAAAAAC
>NW_025142754.1:0-1263 GCF_004010195.1 Chiloscyllium plagiosum | reverse complement strand
ACCTTTCTGTTTCCCATAGCTCGTTGTTGTCCAATGTAACTGACATCTTGAAAACGTAAAAAAAAAGACACGTGAAATTGTTGCCAAAATATAGACAAGGAGGTCGTCAATGTTTGGACCGTAGGGCGAGTGGAATAGGCTGGGACGATTTTCCCTGCAGGGTAACGGCTGCGACATGATCTTATGGAAGGATTGCAAACTGAGTATTTACGTGTTTTACCCAAGTTGGTGTGAGTTGAAAACTCGAGAGCATAGATTTAAGGTGAGTGGGCTGAAATTGACAAAGCACATTTCCCACGCAGAAAGTTGTGCGTGTTTGGAATGAGCTACCAAAGCTAGCAAAGGTAATCGGATGAGTTTCTGGATAGGATGGGTCTGGACCGATTGGGGCCAAATGCTGGGGAATGGGACTTGTTTAATTTTCCCTATGTGGTGAGTATGGACGAGATACACCGAAGTATCTGTTTCCACGCTGTGTACCCCAATAACGTCGTGTTGCTTACACCGGCTTTAAAGGATTACTTTTGAGCGGAGTTTGCCGTCGCAGTCTGTGGCACAATCATTTAGTCTGTTCGACTGCTCACGGAAAAGGTAGTATTGCGAAAAACTGCAGAAACGAACGACTTCCTTACTTTAGCTCCGAATGACCATACTGCAAGAAAATTTCCCAGATTCTCAGTTGAGGATTTTTGCTGCTGGAAGTTACCTCAGAAACGCAAAACAGAAAGCATTTAACACGGAACACAAACAAAACTGGCAAACCAAATGCATTTTCAGACACAGTGATGCATGAATGCTAAATGTGAGAAAGTCCGAGGGCATGAGTCATAAAGTAATCTCACAACTAACAACAGGGCAATTCCAAACTCCTCTTTCAAACACACTGCAGCCTTAATGCACCACCACTTCCCAGACAATGCTGAAAAGAAAGAAAGAAAGACCATAATAAGAATTGGCCATAAAAAGTGAATTTCACCAATCACTGTCTCGATTAGGTTACCTTTCCCTTCCAATGTCTCCAGGACGGAAATGACGGAAATGGGAGAAATTCAATAACATACCACATCGAAATTCATTGGAACGATTTTCCCTTTTGCCAGAAAGCCAAATAACGACGAGTAAAGTCACCGTAGGACTTTGTTTCACAACAGCGATGAAATAACAATCTCCATTCGGTTCCAGTAAATCCTCAACTTGCCTGGAAAGGCAGAACTGCTTGCAATTTTCCGCGCGGGATCCGAACACGCTCATGACCGCAGAGAC
>NW_025142753.1:0-1263 GCF_004010195.1 Chiloscyllium plagiosum | reverse complement strand
AACAATGAGGGAGTTGTTAAAAATTGGGATAAATTATTGAATTACCTTCCAGAGGAAAATCAAAATGGCCTGAATGAGTTATTACTATCACATGGGGAGATATGTGGAAATAAGCTGGGAAGTATTAACCTCATCATGTAGATATAGGATATGCTGTTCCGATTAAGCAACATGCTTATTGGCATAACACTCTGAAGTTGGCACAGGTTCAAAAGGAGATTGAACGCATGTTCCAAGATGACATAATCGAAGTGAGTTACAGTGATTGAAGCTCATCCTTAGCAATGGTGCCAAAACCAGAAGATACCTAACAGTTATATGTGGACCATCACAAAGTCAATGTAGTTACAAAGACTGATGCATATCTGATTCCATGTTTAGAAGATTGTGTTGAAAAGGTGGGACAAGGAACTTACATTTCTAAGTTGGACTTGCTCAGAGGATACTGGCAGGTACCTTTGTCAGAAAGAGTGAAGGCATAATACTGAATGGACTGTATCAGTTTAAAGTCACGCCATTTGGTATGAAAAATGCACCAGCCACACTTCAGAGACCATCCAAAAAGGTAATTGCCAGATTACCCAACTGTGTTGTATATATAGATGACCTGGTGATTTTTAGTCACACATGGAAGGAACATTTGCAACATTTATCAAACTTGTTCGATCGACTTCGGAAGGCAGGCTTGGTGATAAACCTGGCCAAAAGTGAATTTGTCAAAGCCCAAGCCACCTTCCTGCGCCATGTTATTGGACATGGACAAATCGCCCCATAGAATGCAAAAACAAAGGTAACTGGGGAGATTCCCATACCATCAACGAAAACAGCAGTACAATGGTTCTTGGGAATGAGTGGTTTTTATTGAAAATTCATGTCAAATTTTAGCAGTGTGACTGCTGCACCACTGAATTGCTAAAGAAAGGCAAGAGGTTTCAGTGGACAGGTGACTGTCAGAAGACATTTGACAGCCTGAAAGCTGTGTTAACCAATGCCCCAGTATTAGCCCCATCTAATTATGTAAAGCCATTCAAGGTGGCTATCAATGCGAGTGATGTGGGTGTCGGTGATGTGCGATTGCAGGAAGATAGACAATAGGTGCAGGAGTAGGCCATTTTGCCCTTCGAGCCTGCACCACCATTCAATATGATCATGGCTGATAATCCTTAATCAATATCCTGTTCCTATCTTATCTCCATAACCCTTGATTCCACTGTCCTTGAGAGCTCTATTCAACTCTTTCTTAAATGAATCCATAGACTGGGC
>NW_025142752.1:0-1263 GCF_004010195.1 Chiloscyllium plagiosum | reverse complement strand
ATCCTGTCCCTCTGGATTCCCACCAACAACTTGACCACCACCAACATCAGGCTCACTGGCCTATAGTTCCCTGGCTTGTCCTTACTACCCTTCTTAAACAGTGGCACCACGTTTGCCAACCTCCAGTCTTCCGGCACCTCACCTGTGACTATCGATGATACAAATATCTCAGCAAGAGGCCCAGCAATCACTTCTCTAGCTTCCCACAGAGTTCTCAGGTACACCTGATCAGGTCCTGGGGATTTATCCAACTTCATGCATTTCAAGACATCCAGCACATCCTTCTCTGTAATATGGACATTTTGCAAGATGTCACCATCTATTTCCCTACAGTCTATATCTTCCATATCCTTTTCCACAGTAAATACTGATGCAAAATATTCATTTAGTATCCCCCCCCATTTTCTGGGGCTCCACACAAAGGCCGCCTTGCTGATCTTTGAAGGGCCATATTCTCTCCCCAGTTACCCTTTTCTCCTTAATGTATTTGTAAAAGCCCTTTGGATTCTCCTTAATTCCATTTATCAAAGCTACCTTATGTCCCCTTTTTGCCCTCCTGATTTCCCTCTTAAGTATACTCCTACTGCCTTTATACTCTTCTAAGGATTCACTCGATCTATCCTGTCTATACCTTACATATGTTTCCTTCTTTTTCTTAACCAAACACTCAATTTCTTTAGTCATCCAGCATTCCCTATATCTACCAGCCTTTCCTTTCACCCTAACAGAAATATACTTTCTCTGGATTCTTGCTATCTCATTTCTCATTTCTCATGTTCCAGCCGTCCCTTTAACTGCAAACATCTGCCCCCAATCAGTTTCGAAAGTTCTTGCCTAATACTGTCAAAATTGGCCTTTCTCCAATTTAGAACTTCAACTTTTAAATCTGGTCTATCCTTATCCATCACGATTTTAAATCAATAGAATTATGGTCGCTGGTCTCAAAGTGCTCCCCCACTGACACCTTAGTCACCTGCCCTGCCTTATTTCCCAAGAGTAGGTCAAGTTTTGCACCTTCTCTAGTAGGTACATCCACATAATGAATCAGAAAATTTTCTTGTACACACTTAACAAATTCCTCTCCATCTAAACCTTTAACACTATGGCAGTCCCCGTCTATGTTTGGAAAGTTAAAATCCCCTACCATACCATCCTATCATTCTTACAGATGGCTGAGATCTCCTTACAAGTTTGTTTCTCAATTTCCTCTGACTATTAGGGGGTCTATGATACAATCCCAATAAGGTAATTATCCCTTTCTTA
>NW_025142751.1:0-1263 GCF_004010195.1 Chiloscyllium plagiosum | reverse complement strand
TCCCTTGCAAGATAGGAAATGGAAACAGCTTCTAGAAGGTGTCTGTATCTGTGTGTGTGTGATTCTGTGTTTTTGTGTATGACTGTTTGTGTGTGATTCTGTGTGCGTGTTCAATGCTTTATATATTTTCAAACTGTATTGATGTTGCCAGTCTATCTTGCTTTTCCTTATTTATAAAATCAGTGTCATCGTTTTGCTGATATAAAATGGTGGCTGTGGACAAATCTAAAATGTCTACCTGACTGATTTGTGTCAGGAATACTTTCAGCAAGGGAGAGGGAGCAATGTGTCAAAAGCCATTTCCATTCATTGATGCTAGCAGAGATAGGAAATCGAGACAGCTCTTTGAAGGGGATGAAAATGCAAATCCCAGAACCCGTTTACAGTGAATGCGGAGAGACAATGTGACATTCCAGTAAGGTCTGCCTTACTTTCCAAGCTCCTAATATCTGAGAGAAACATAATATACAAAACCTGAAAGAGTTCAGCCACTGAATTGTAGATTTGCAGCGTTGGATCAGAATCCTGCCTGGCTAGGCCTTATACCAAATTAGATTCCAGGCTGTCACTCTTTCCGGCCTTTCTGTTATTCTGTATATAAACCACGCTGAACTCTTTGATTAGTTTCCAGGCTGTAACTCACTCTGGGGTATCTGTTATTTTGAAAATAAACCACACATAACCCCTCGATTAGATTCCAGGTTGTAACTCACTCTCGGGTATCTGTTATGTTGTATAAATACCACCCTGAAACCCTCGATTTGATTCCAGGCTGTAGCTCACTCTACTACAGGGCTCAACTCCACTCTCTTGCCGACTCCTTGTATCCCTCCACACCTCTCTGAGTTAGGGAATTCCAGACATTCACTGCTTTCGGAGAGAAGACATTACTCTGCATCTCAGATTGAAATCGATGTTCCTTATTCGGTATCTATATCATCGAGTTCGATACTTTGCACAAGAATGGAAAAAACTTCTCAACATCTACCTTCTCCAACCCCTTCTGTTTCTTGTAGGTTTTAGCAGTATCATTCCTCATTCATTTAAACCCCAATGAATTATTGCCTCACCATCTTAGAGATTCTCAATAACACAACCCTTTCTTCCCAGGAAACAGCCTAATGGACCATCCAAGTTACTTGCTGCATCAGCATGCTGACCTTATGTTTCATGCACAGGAAGACTCCAATGCCTTTACCGTTCCTTTTCTGGAAGTCCTCTCCATTCATGAACAGCCTACCTTTTGATTCTCAGTGTCATTCT
>NW_025142750.1:0-1263 GCF_004010195.1 Chiloscyllium plagiosum | reverse complement strand
CGGGTAATATTAAGGGGAGTATACACAGATTCTTTGAATATTTCAAAAGTAAATTAATTCTGTGTAAGGAATTGGTGGACGAAGGTGGCAATTGTTGCTTTAACTGAAGCACATTGGCAAAACGCTGAAACATTACTTTACAGGTGTCTTTTTCTTTTCACCAGGAGGACAATACAAGCACAAAATGTCGGAATTTATGTTAAGAGGCGAGGTGGTATGGGAGGACTTTTTAAAAAATTTAACAGTGGTCAAATATTCAGTTTTTTAACAATAAGGTTGCTCAGGAAGTTAATTCGAATTGCCTGAGCCAAATTTTCCAGTTGAGATCGTGTCATAGAGAGGATGAAAGAAGATTCGAGAACGACTAAAGCCAAAACTTCCTTTCGACAATAATCTCGTAAACAAATACTAGGGAGCAATTAACCAGCAACCCTCATGTAATTATTGGGAAGGCTTTTGAAGAAAGAACAAGTGAAGCATAAAATGAGTTTTCATTTGGCGAACCAAACATTGAAAGGGTATTCACTGCCTCTTTGCCAAAGGGAGATGTTATAAAAAAAAGCTCACTGGAATATTTCTACGAGGTAACAAAATGTTTGGCATTTTATATAATTTATAATAATTTCTGCAATAACTTTCACAAGATCCAACATGGGAAACTTAGGTAAAAATGTTAAAACGCGGCAAATTTAACAAGTAGGTTCCACGATTTTCAGAATGATGGGAGAAAGATGGTCTGTTGTTGAATTGACAGCAGTGTGTACCACAGTGATCATTGCTGGTTCACTTATTTTTCATATTCTTAAGTAAAATAGATTTGTAGCTTCAAATGTAAATGTGTGAGCACTGAGGACCTTTATTAAATTATGCTGATACAAAGTTTGGCCAATTAAGTACAGTGAGGAACACGTTATTCAGTGACATATGGATACAAATACTTTGCCAGGTAGACGGTTGTGTGCCAGATGAAATGAAAAACTGACATATGTGTGATGGTACAATTTACAAGAAGGAAGAATACGTGTCACAACGTAATGAATGATTGGACATTCGGAATCAAAGAAGAAAAGAAGTGTCTTGCAGTATGTGGACCCAGATTCCTGAATGTGTCAAGACAGGTTGACGAGATAATTAAAGAAGCACATTGGTTAATTCCATTTCCCAGGTGCTCTTTCGCTCATAAATGCAGGGAGATAAGATTTCAGATGTAAATGACTGTGTTTCAGTCGCTGTTGGAGTACTGTGAGCATACTGGTCAATGCA
>NW_025142749.1:0-1263 GCF_004010195.1 Chiloscyllium plagiosum | reverse complement strand
TGACCCAGATGTAACTCTGTTTAACTCTAACATCCTCGAGTCCCTGTAAGCCTCCCTATCTCTGTAATCTCTACGCATCTGTTCAACCCCTCACCACTACTGAGGAATGACTCCCTGTATTCGCCATGAGGCAGATGGAATGACAGTGAACAGATATGATGGAACTATCTGTTAGATGCTGAATGACCATCGCTGGGAGGTGAATACTGAAGGTTTGTTGGGATAGAGTCATCGAGTCAGAGGAATGTACAGCATGGAAACCGACACTTCGGTCCAACCCATCCATGCTGAGCAGATATCCCAACCCAATCTAGTCCCAATAGGCAGACTAGGCAAAAAGCCAACAAGTTGTGAAGGAAGGATGAGGTTAATGTATTAATGAGACAGTCATGAATATGAAAAGTGGAGCTGAGAATAAGCAAGCAGCAGCAACCGTTAGCAGGAATTCATTTGCAGGCACCAACCAGTGATGGGAATGTCAATATGGTTACAGTCAGGACAGTACAAGGGCAGTACAGTAACTGTGTGTGACAGTGGTCTCCATGCCAACTGATACAGCACTGACTCTCAAACCTGTAACAGATAGAATCCTGGATTGTATGTGAGGTGGTTTTCTATAACATCATATCATATTTGTAGATCAAATGCTGTGTCCTAATAAATATCCAATAATCCCATTATAAAGGAGTTTTGTGAGCAGAGACCCATAATATTATGCAGGACATATTGAGTCTGTGCTCAGACCATGAGATGTAGGAGGGGAATGAGGCCATTTGGCCCATTGATGATGCTCTGCCCTTCAATCAGATCATGACTGACCTGATACTCTCCAACTCTACTTTCCTGCCTTTTCCACAAAACCCTTGTTTCCCTGATTCATTAACATCTGCAGTAGGTTACAGAACAGTAGGAGAGGTAGACAGAAGTGGCAATATGAGTTTAATCTGGACAAGCATGAGATGATGTCAAATTCAAGTAGAAAGTTAGGATACTGAGGGATATTGCTAAACAGAAGGCTCTTGGCGCAAGTCAGTGACTCCCTGAAAATGGCAACAGAAGTGTTTCAGATGGGAAAGAAAGCAATTGGAACACTGGCCTTCATCGGTCACAATGTTGGGTAAAGTGGTTTGCATCTGATGTCGTAATTCCATAAAACGTCTGTTTGGCCACATTTGGAGTACTGTGTGCAGTTCTCATCTCCACACAATAGGGAGGATGTGGAGGCTTTGGAGGCGGTACAAAAGGGGTTTATCAGCATGTTGC
>NW_025142748.1:0-1263 GCF_004010195.1 Chiloscyllium plagiosum | reverse complement strand
ACTAATGCACCTAACTCTACGGGCAATTTAGCACGGCCAATTCACCTGACCACATCTTTGGACTGTGGGAGGAAACTGGAGCACCCGGAGGAAACCCACGCAGACACGGGGAGAATGTGCAAACTCTACACACAGACAGTTGCCCAAAGCTGAAATTGAACCTAGGACCCTGGTGCTGTGAGGCAGCCGTGCTAATCACTGAGCCACGTTCCAACTTTACCAAAAACCCCAAGGCCTTACAAACTGTTTACATTGTGGCTTGGAAGGCCGCTCAACATGTCTGTTTTAACCTCTTTTCATAAAAAAAAGGATAAAATACAACTCTTAAAGCCATAGTATTGTCACAATTTGAATGCACGGAGTATGGTAAATAAAGTTGGTGAGTTGCAGATGCTGATAGCTATGTAGGATAATGCTGTTGTGATGATAACAGGAACATTTCACAAAGAGGGTAACGATAGATTTCAAATATTCCTGGACACTAGGGACTGAATTTCTGTAAATTCAGAAAGGCCCTGCATCTTAACCAAAATGGCACTGCAGCCCAGAATGTGGAGGTTCTAGCCCTATGGGTGGTACAGTGACTCAGTGGTTAGTACTGCTATCTCACAGCACCAGGGACCCTGGTTTGATTCCCGCCTTGGGCCACAGTCTGTGTGGAGATTGCATATTCTCCCTGTGTCTGTGTGGGTTTCCTCCCACAGTCCAAAGATGCGCAGGCCAGGTGAATTGGCTATGCTAATGTGCCAATAGTGTTCAGGATTTGGAGATGCCAGTGTTGGACTGGGGTGTACAAAGTTAAAAATCGCATGATGCCAGGTTATAGTCCAACAAGTTTAATTGGAAGCACCAGCTTTCGGAGCGCCGCTCCTTCATCAGGTGGTTGTGGAGGACACAATTGTGACGCACAGAATGTATAGCAAAAACTGCATGCATTTATGTAAAACTCTGTTATCTCACTTTTTAGATTAAAATCAATCTAAACATCATGGCATAGACAGAGAACACAGGGGGCCAACACCTTCAACATTGTTAACAGCTAACCTGAGAATGCAACATTTAAAAAAAAAGGTTTTGTGATTTACACATGAAAGAAGTGAAACTATTATGTTATTCGAACAGATGAAAGACTCAACAAACAATCTAGGTATTTTTCAATGTATAATTTCAGTTACATCACACTGTAAGTGTTTGCTATAAATTCTGTGTGTTAGGATCGAGCCCTCCACAATCATCTGATGAAAGAGCGTCGCTCCGAAAGCT
>NW_025142747.1:0-1263 GCF_004010195.1 Chiloscyllium plagiosum | reverse complement strand
CTTAATACCTCACAAAGTGCACCCTCAATACCTGATAAAGTGCGGCCTCAATACATCAGATTGTGTTCCCTCAATCCCTCAGAAAGTGCTCCCTCAGTACCTCAGAAAGTGCTCCCTTAATACCTCAGAAAGTGCTTCCTCAATACCTCAGAATGTGCTCCATCAGTACCTCTAATAATTCTCCCTCAGTACCTCAGGTAGTGCTCCCTCAATACCTAAGAAAGTGCTCACTCAGTACCTCAGGTAGTTCTTCATCAGTTCCTCAGATAGTACTCCCTCAGTACCTCAGAAAGTGCTCCCTCAGGACCTAAGAGTGTTCTCCCTCAGTACCTCAGAAAGTGTTCCCTCAATACCGCAGATAGTGCTACCTCAGTACCTCAGATAGTTTTCCATCAGTACCTCAGATACCTCTCCCTCAGTACCTCACAAAGTGCTCCCTCAATACCTCAGAACGTCCTTCCTCAATACCTCAGATAGTGCTCCCTTAATACCTCACAAAGTGCACCCTCAATACCTCATAAAGTGCGGCCTCAATACATCAGATTGTGTTCCCTCAATACCTCAGAAAGTGCTCCCTCAGTACCTCAGAAAGTGCTCCCTTAATACCTCAGAAAGTGCTTCCTCAATACCTCAGAATGTGCTCCATCAGTACCTCAGATAATTCTCCCTCAGTACCTCAGGTAGTGCTCCCTCAATACCTAAGAAAGTGCTCACTCAGTACCTCAGGTAGTTCTTCATCAGTTCCTCAGATAGTACTCCCTCAGTACCTCAGAAAGTGCTCCCTCAGGACCTAAGAGAGTTCTCCCTCAGTACCTCAGAAAGTGTTCCCTCCATACTTCAGAAAAATGGTCCCTCAGTACCTCAGATAGTTCTCCCTCAGTACCTCAGATAGTGCTTCCTCAGTACCTCAGAAAGTGCTCCCTCAAAACCTCAGATAGTTCTCCCTCAATACCCCAGAAAGTGCTCCCTCAATACCTCAGAAAGTGCTCCCTCAATACGTCTGATAGTTCTCCCTCAATACCTCTGCAAGTGCTCCCTCAATACCTCAGCAAGTGATCCCTCAATACCTCAGATAGTGCTCCCACAATACCTCCGAAAGTGCTCCCTCATTACCTCATAATGTGCTTCCTCTATACATCAGATTGTGTTCCCTGAATACCTCAGAAAGTGCTTCCTCAATACCTCAGAGAGTGTTCCCTCATTACCTCAGATAGTGCTACCCCACTACCACAGAAAGTGCTCCATCAATACCTCAGAAATTGC
>NW_025142746.1:0-1263 GCF_004010195.1 Chiloscyllium plagiosum | reverse complement strand
TGTGGGCAGTCTGCTCTTCCTTGGGTGGTAACACTGTCAGTGTGGGGTCAGTCTGCTCATCCCTGGGTGTGTTACATTGACAGAGTGGTGTCAGTCTGCTCTTCCCAGAGTGAGTTGAATTGACTGATTGGTGTCAGTCTGCTCTTCCCTGGGTGTGTTACATTGACAGAGTGGGGTCAGTCTGGTCTTCCTTGGGTGAGTTACATTGACAGAGCGGGGTCAGTCTACTCTTCCCTGGGTGTGTTACATTGACAGAGTGCAGTCAGTCTGCCCTTCCCTGGGTGTGTCACATTGTCAGAGTGAGGTCAGTATGCACTTCCCTGGGTGGGTTACATTTCCAAAATGGGGTCATTCTGCACTTCCCTGGGTGTGTTACATTGACAGAATGTGTTCAGTCTGCTCTTCTCTGGGTGGGTTACATTGACAGAGTGGGGTCAGTCTGCTCTTCCCTGTGTGCGTTACATTGACAGAGTGGGGTCAGTCTGCTCTTCCCTGGGTGTGTGACATTGACAGAGTGGTGTCAGTCTGCTCTTCCCAGAGTGAGTTGCATTGACTGACTGGTGTCAGTCTGCTCTTCCCTGGGTGTGTTACATTGACAGAGTGGGGTCAGTCTGCTCTTCCCTATGTGAGTTACATTGATAGAGTTGGGTCAGTCTGCTCTTCCCTCGGTGAGTTAAATTGACAGAGAGTGGTTAGTCTGCACTTCCTTGGGTGAGTTACTTTGACAGAGTGTGGTCAGTCTGCTATTCGGTGTGTGTGTTATTTTGACAGAGTGGTGTTAGTCTGCCCTTGGTGTGTAAGTTTGTTGGACTGAGTGGGGTCAGTCTGCTCTTCCCTGGTTGAGTTGCATTGACAGAGTGAAGTCAGTCTACTCTTCCCTGGCTGTGTTACATTGACAAAGTGGGGTCAGTCTGCTCTTCCCTGGGTGTGTTACATTGACAGATTGGGGTCTGTCTGCTCGTCCCTGGCTGAGTTACATTGACAGAGTGGGGTCAGTCTGATCTTCCCTGGTTGGATTACATTGACAGAGTGATGTCAGTCTGCTCTTCCCTGGGTGAGTTACATTGACTGATTGGGGTCAGTCTGCTCTCCACTGGGTGGGTTACATTGACAGATTGGGGTCTGTCTGCTCTTCTCTGGGTGCGTTATATTGACAGAATGTGTTCACTCTCCTCTTGCCTGGGTGGGTTACATGACAGAGTGGGATCAGTCTGCTCTTCCCTGTGTGAGTTACATTTGCAGATTTGGGACAGTCTGCTCTTC
>NW_025142745.1:0-1263 GCF_004010195.1 Chiloscyllium plagiosum | reverse complement strand
ACAAAAAGGATGGAGGCTGTAGTACAGTCAAACGAGTGAACAAGAACGGGTTAACTGGGTAGCTTTACAAATGCAAGATTCACCGAGAATCAGTCACATCGCTTGAAAATAAAAGTCTGCGGTTTCCCAACGATAACGGACACAATATTTGACTCTGGGAAGCTTCTCTTCAGGTATTATCTAGAAAAACAACACACTTTATTTTACAATATTTAGGATATAATTTGGTGATGGTCGGATATTCAACCATTCAGATCTATGTATTGTCCCCACAGATAAACAGTGAGCTGCTGCAACTTAAGTAAAAATATAATGGTGAGCAACGAGAAGGAAGAACCATTTGGAAACATGTATTCCACAAAACAACCAAGAATCAATACTGTTTAACACTCTGGACAAATAAATCAGTCAGGGTGAGAGAGAGATGCAGAGTGATAGCATGAAGCAAGCCAGAGATGGCGAGGGAAGGAAGAGGGCAGAGTGGTAATGACTCAAACGATTAGAATGAGATCAAGAAGCGAAAAGAACACTGGAGAACATATAGAGACAGTAGTAGAAAGAGATGCAGAAAAGCAGCGAATGAGTGAGAAGAGACAGAAGGTGAAATCAGAGTGAGGCGGAACTACAAATTGAGAGGTAAAAATGGAGACAGATAGAAAGGAGGGAAAGGAAGAGAGAAAAGAGTGAAGTGAGAAAAAGACCGATAGAATTGTGAGAACGGTTGGGACCGAAGTAAATAAAAGAAAGGATGAGGGACCGAGATGGAATCATAGATAGAAAAAATAATGCAGTAGGGAAGAGGCCGTTTAGAAAATCGAAACTACATTGCCTGAACTTTGGCGACAATTGGAAATGTTGATCGAGAGAGATGCAACGAGATCTTAGGGAGGAAATGGTGGGATGAAAGGAAGCTGAGATCATTTTCTATCTCACTTTCCCAGGGTCGTAATGTGCCAGTGTAATGTGCAGGCAAAGAATTCCAGTTGAAATGTAGTCAATGTTGCAAGCCTGCACTATCATTGTCCATCTCTCTCTGGCACTCCCTCATGTTTTTTTTCTCTCTCTCCCTCTCTCTCTCTCCCTCTCTCTCTCGCTCTGTATCTCTCCCCTTCATTCTATGTCTTTAAACACGGCACATGCGAGAAATGTCTGATCTATTGCCCCATTCTAGGGATCCGAGCACATTTATTCTGGCAGCTGCTGTGCAGCACTTTGGGCAATTCGGTGGTATTCTCGAAGCTGATAAAAGTTATTTCTAACGAA
>NW_025142744.1:0-1263 GCF_004010195.1 Chiloscyllium plagiosum | reverse complement strand
AGGGATTCAATCTCAGTCAGTGACAGGAATTGACCCTCAGTCAATGACTGGGTTTGAATCTCAGTCAGTGACAGGGATTGAATCTCAATCAGTGACAGGGATTGAATCTCAGTTATTGATAGGAATTGAATCTTAGTCAGAGACAGGGATTGAATCTCAATCAGTAAGAGGGACTGAATCTCATTCATTGACGGGGATTGAATCTCAGTCAGTGACAGGAATTGAATCTCAGTCAGTGACCAGTGACAGGGATTGAATCTCAGTCAATGACAGGGATTGAACCTCAGTCAGTGAGAGGGATTGAGCCTCAGTCAGTGACAGGGATTGAGACACAACCAGTAACAGGGATTGAATCTCATTCAGTGACAGGGATTGAATCTCAATCAGTGACAGGGATTGAATCTTAGTCAGTGACAGGGATATAGATTGAGTCAGTGACAGGGATTGAATCTCATTCAGTAACAGGGATTGAGATACAACCAGTGACAAGGGTTGAATCTCATTCAGTGACAGGGATTGAATCTCAATCAGTGACAGGAATTGAATCTTCGTCAGTGACAGGGATAGAGATTTAGTCCATTGACAGGGATAGATTCTCAGGCAGTGACAGGGATTAAATCTCAGTCAGTGACAGGAATTGAATCTAAGTCAGTGACAGGGACTGAATCTCAGTCAGTGACTGTGTTTCAAACTCAGTCAGTGACAGGGACTGAATCTCAGTCAGTGACTGAGTTTGAATCTCAGTTATTGACAGGGATTGAATCTCAGTCAGATACAGGGATTGAATCTCGAGCAGTGACACGGATTGAATCTGAATCAGTGACAGGGATTGACCCTCAGTCAGTGACAGGGATTGAATCTCAGTCAGTGACAGGGATTAAAACTCAGTCAGTGACACGGATTGACTCTCAGTCAGTGACAGTGATTGAATCTCAGTCAATGACAGGGATTGAACCTCAGTCAGTGACAGGGATTGAGCCTCAGTCAGTGACAGGGAGTGAGCCGCAGTCAGTTACAAGGATTGAACCTCAGTTAGTGACAGGGATTGAATCTCAGTCTGTGACAGGGATTGAACCTCAGTCAGTGACAGGTTTGAATCTCAGTCAGTGACAGGGTTTGAGCCTAATCAATAACAGGGATTGAGCCTCAGTCCGTGACTGGGTTTGAATCTCAGTTATTGACAGGGATAGAATCTCAGTCAGTGACAGGGATTGAATCTCAATCAGTGATAGGGATTGAATCTCAGTCCATGAAAGGGATTGA
>NW_025142743.1:0-1263 GCF_004010195.1 Chiloscyllium plagiosum | reverse complement strand
ATATTGGACTGATCGAGGAGGTTAGCTCACAGGAGTTAAAGGGTGGAGAAATGGTTGGCATAGAGTATTAGCTGCCTGATGGAATGCAGAGTTAAATGCGGCATTCTATGCTTGGTGAACGGTAATTATTGGGCTTGTTCAGTAATTATTGATTCTCTTGTCGAACCTCAACTATGTATATTCTGCATAAAATGACCAGGAAATGAATTCCTTGCATTTAATGTAAAAATATGCAATTATTAAAAGTAAAGACGGGTTGTTATACTTTTGTCAAGCTTTGGTAAGACCACACCTGGAATATTGTTTCTAGTTTTGGTCTCCTCACTGGAGGGAGGGTATGTTGGCACTGGATGCAATTCAGAGGATGTTCCTCCGGCTATTTTCCGGTCTTGAACGGGCTGTCATAGTATCAGTATTTATTTACTTGAACTTCTACTCGCTGCAGTTCAGAAGAATGAGAGCAGGTCCGAACTGGGTTAAATAAATACGAAAGCCCATTTGTTAGCTGATGTTGTTTATCAAGTGATCTCGCTTGTAGGACAGTCTCAAACAAAATTTCATTGAGGGAGACAATGAGAGGAGGCAGATTCAAAATTGAGATGAGGAGAAACTAATTCTCTCAGAGAGTTCTGAATCTGTGGCACTCACTGAAATAGTTCAGTGGTGGCATAATCAACTGACGAATTCAAGAGACGAATAAATGTGCTTCCTATGAAAGTTATCAAAAAATGAGATAGGTAAAATATAGGATACTGGAGTTGAGATCAGTAAACGTTCAGTCATGATCATGTTCTCTGGTGGAGCGGGTACTGAGGAATTGAGTTGCCTACTCCCACTTCGAAATATTCTTTTCCAGTTTTTCAATTTCAGCACAGGCCAGCGACGAGTTATTAACTTGGCTTCCTTTCACTTTCTGCCATTTTCCAACTGATGACGTTGACGTGGAACTAATGTATTTAGTTTTGCAATTGTTACAGACCAGGCCCGACACCGTCAAAACAATTTTATGCAGGTATCCCAGACGTTAAGTTTGCTATTTGTCTTAGGTAAATGTATCATAGATATTCCCAGAGTGAATTAGCTGATCTGACTTCAAAGGTTTTAATAAAGAGAATCTATTCGAAAATTATGGATTGCAACAGAAAGACCAGTAAATAGAATACCGAATAACTTACCTGATTCAAAAACGTGAGAGATGTCCAGACCAAACGATGCTGCTCCGCAAAAAAAGTGCAACAGTCTCCCAAGGAACACATCATTTTG
>NW_025142742.1:0-1263 GCF_004010195.1 Chiloscyllium plagiosum | reverse complement strand
AGACCGCACTTGGAATACTGCGTCCAGTTCTGAATATACAAGATAATGAGAGGCATAGATAGAGTCGATAGACAGAGACTATTTCCCAGGGCAGAGATGGCTAACACGAGGGGTCATAGTTTTAAGCTGGTAGGAGGAAACTATAGAAGGGATGTCAGAGGCGGTTTCTTGACACAGAGAGTTGTGAGAGCATGGAATTCGTTGTCAGCAGCAGTTGTGGAAGCAAGGTCATTGGGGACATTTAATAGACTGCTGGACATGCATATGGTCACAGAAATTTGAGGGTCCATACATGAGGATCAATGGTCGGCACAACATCGTGGGCTGAAGGGCCTGTTCTGTGCTGTACTGTTCTATGTTCTGTGTTCTAGATGTTGGCAGCCTTTCTGCGGCAACGAACCATGTAAATAGAGTTAATGGTTGGGAGATTGGCTGTGCACCCAACCTTCTGTAGTTTCTTGCTGTCTTGGGCAGAGCGTTGCTGTATGAAGCCGTGACGCACCCGGACAGGATGCTTTCAATGGTGTATCTGTCGAAGCAGTCCATGCTGAATTTACTGAGCTTCCTGGGGAAGAAGAGGCGTTGTTGAACCTTCTTGACTGTCACACCTATGCAAGAAGACCAGGGAAGGCTGTCAGTTATCGTCAATCCGAGGGAGTTGATGCTCTGCACTTCCTCAGCCATTGATGTTGATGACGGTGTGTTCCTCTCCTTTCTTTCTGAACTCAATGATCAGTTCCTCACTATTGCCGAATTTGAGTGAGTGGTTATTATCATAACACCATGCCACTAAGCCCTCAACATCCTTTCTGTATTCGGACTCATCATTGTTTGATATCTCTCCTGATTTGGTGATGTCATCAGCGAACTTGTAGCTGGCGTTGTTTAGAATTTGACAACACAGCTGCGTGTGTACAGGGCGTAAGTAGGGGGTGAAGACAGAGATATGGGAGTAGAGGGAGTAGGGTCGGGGGGTGAGGACACAGCCATGGGAGTGCAGGGACTACAGTCAGGGGCTGAAGACACAACCATGAGAGTACAGGGAGTACAGTAGGAGGCTGAGGGCACAGCCGTGGGTGTACAGAGAGTACAGTAGGGGGCTGAGAGCACAGCCATGTGTGTACAAGGAGTACAGTAGGGGGCTGAGGGCACAGCTGTGGATATACAGGGAGTACTGCAGGGGGCTGAGGACACTGCTGTGGGTGCACGGAGAGTACAATAGGTGGAAGCGAACACATCCTCCAGGAGTTCCAGTGTTGAGTT
>NW_025142741.1:0-1263 GCF_004010195.1 Chiloscyllium plagiosum | reverse complement strand
TGTTGTTTCTGCGAATGTGATTATGTCAGGCTGTTGCTTCTGTGATTGTGACTATATCAGGCTGTTGTTTCTGTGATTGTGACGATGTCAGGCTTTTGTTTCTGTGATTGTGACTATATCAGCCTGTTGTGTCTGTGATTGTGATTATGACAGAATGTTGTATTGGTGATTGTGACTATATCAGGCTACTTTTTATTTGCTTGTGGCTATGTCAGGGTTGTTGTTTCTGCGAATGTGATGATGTCAGGCTGTTGTTGTGTGATCGTGACTATGACAGGCTGTTGTTTCTGTGATTGTGATTATGACAGACTGTTGGTTTGGTGATTGTGACTATGTCAGGCTGTTGTTTCTGTGATTGTGACGATGTCAGAGTCGCTGTTTCTGTGATTGTGACTCTCTCAGTCTGTTGTTTCTGTGATTGTGATTATTTCAGGCTGTTGTTTCTATGATTGTGACTTTGACAGGCTGTTGGTTCTGCGATTGTGACTATGTCAGGTTGTTGTTTCAGTGATTGTGACTATGACAGGCTGTTTTTTCTGTGATTTTGACTGTGTCAGGGTTGTTGTTTCTGTCATAGTGACTATGTCAGGCTGTTGTTTCTGTGATTGTGACAATGTCAGGGTTGTTGTTTCTCTGATTGTGATTATGTCAGGCCGTTGTTTCTGTGATTGTGACTATGTCAGGCTGTTGTTTCTGTGATTGTGACTATATCAGGCTGTTGTTTCTGTGGTTGTGACTATGTCAGGCTGTTGTTTCTGTATTGTGACTATGTCAGGCTGTTGCTTCTGTGATTGTGAGTATGGCAGGCTGTTGTTTCTGCGACTGTGACAGTGTCAGGGCTGTTGTTTCTGTGATTCTGATTATTTCAGGCTGTTGTTTCTGTGATTGTACTATGTCAGGTTGTTGTTTCTATGATTGTGACTATGAAAAGGCTGTTGTTTCTGTGATTTTGACTGTGTCAGGGTTGTTGTTTCAGTGATTGTGACTGTGTCAGGGTTGTTGTTTCTCTGATTGTGACTATGTCAGGCTGTTGTTTCTGTGATTGTGACTATGTCAGGCTGTTGACTCTTCGATTGTGGCTATGTCAGGCTGCTGTTTCTGTGGTTGTGACTATGTCAGGCTGTTGTTTCTGTGATTGTGACGATGTCAGGCTTTTGTTTCTGTGATTGTGACTACGTCAGGCTGTTGTGTCTGTGATTGTGATTATGACAGAATGTTGTAATGGTGATCGTGACTATGTCAGGCTACTTTTTATTTGCTTGT
>NW_025142740.1:0-1263 GCF_004010195.1 Chiloscyllium plagiosum | reverse complement strand
GACTGGGCCCTGTGCGGTCTGGTGACTGGGCATTGTGTGGTCTGGTGACTGGGCCCAGTGGGGTCTGGTTACTGTGCCCGGTGTGGTCTGGAGACCTGGCTCCATGCGGTCTGGTGACTGGGCCTGGTGTGGCCTGGAGACTGGGCATCGGGTGGTCTGCAAAATGCACCCTGTGCGGTCTGAAGACTGGTCCCTGTGTGGTCTGGAGACCATTCCCCGTGTGTCTGGAGACTGGGCATCGTGTGGTGTGAAGACTGGGCCTGGTGCAGCCTGAATACTGGACACTGCGTGGCCTGGAGACAGAGCCTGATGTGGTTTGGCGACTGGGCATGATGCAGTCTGGAGTCTGGGCATGGTGTGGTCTGGAGACTAGGCCCGGTGCGGTCTGGCGAGTGCACTTGGAACAGCCTGGAGCTAGAGCCTGGTGCGGCCTGGAGAGTGGACCCTGTGCGATCTGAAGACAAAGCCCGATGTTGTCTGGAGATTGGGCTTGGTGTAGCCTGGAGACTGGGCCCTGTGCAGTCAGGAGACAGGACCCTGTGTGGTCTGGAGAATGGACCTGGGGTAGCATAGAGGCAGGGCCTGGTGCGGTCTTGAGACTGGGCCTGGTGTGGTCTGGAGACTGGGCCTGGTTCAGTCTGGATACTGGACCCTGTGTAGTCTGTAGACTGGACCTGGTGCAGCCTAGAGACGGGACTGGTGTGGTCTGGAGACTGGGTCTGGTGCACCCTGGAGACAAAGCCTGGTGCAGTCTAGAAACTGGGCCTGGTGCAGGCTGGAGACTGGGCCTCTTGCAGTCTGGAGACTGGGCCCGGTACAGTCTTGAGACTGGGCCCAGTGCAATCTGGCGACTTGGCATGGTGCGGTCTTGAGAATGCACCTGGAGCAGGCCTGACCCAGGGCTTGGTGCGGTCTGGAGAGTGGGCCCTGAGCGATCTGGAGACTAAGCCCGTTGCAATCTGGCGACTGGGCCTGGTGTGGCCTGGAGAGTGGGCCTGGGGAAGCCGGGAGACTGGGCCTAGTGCGGTCTGCAGACTGGGCCTGGTGCGGTCTGGAGACTGAGCCCGGTGCAGTCTAGATTCTGGGCCTCTTTCAGTCTGAAGCCTGGGCCCGATACAGTCTTGAGACTGGGGCCAGTGCTGCCTGGAGACTGGTCTCAGTGTGGTCAGGAGACTGTGTCCGGTGAGGACTGGTGACTTGGCCCGGTGCGGACTTGGTGACTAGACCCAATATAGTCTGGAGACTGCGTCCGATGGAGTCTAA
>NW_025142739.1:0-1263 GCF_004010195.1 Chiloscyllium plagiosum | reverse complement strand
TGAGTCCATGGGTAGGTAGGGGTGGAATAGACCAAATGTATTAAAAGTTGGATAAGCGAGAGAATGAAGAGAGTAGTATAATTATTTGGAGTGAAGGCTTTGGGGTATCAGAAGGATCAGTGTTTGGGCAATAGCTCTTCGCCAGATCTAAAATATTTCGGATATGAACAACAAAAATCATCATTCACATTTATGTTCATTAAATAGTGAGAGGTTGGGAAGTGCTGTTGTTGAAACAGACCTGGATGTGCTTGGCCATAAGTCACAAACAGAATTTTTATACAGCAGGAAGTAAATGATATGTGGCTCTTCATGCAAAATGATTAAAGTACCAGAGTAAATGTATCTTTCCCAATGGCAGTGTTTTGTTGAGAGACTGTTAGATGTATTGTGTACAGGTTTAATCAGACTAAATCCTGGCATGATGTTACCATGAGGAGAATCTGAAGAAAACTGTGCTTAATAAAATGTGTTAAGGTGTTTGTGAGTTTATATTTTAAAAACTGATGAACCACATTGAATGTTGAAGGTACAAAATTGCTTAATTAGACCATTTAAAGGAATGCCCAGGCAAATTCATATTTCCTATGCATTGGACTGCAAATATACATCCACTACAAATATATTAGCTGGTGCCTGTTCTAGTCCAGGAGAGATCTGCACTGTAACAGCATGTAGATTGTGGTTTTTGAAGGTGGTGGTGGTGGGAGGTTCAGCAGGTTACAGTATTGTAAACGGACAACGCAGCAGAATCATCTCGCCTCCCTCAATACTAACTTCACGAGAGCAATGGGTGATGGGAGATGTGACCAATAGCCAACGGTGCAAACACTCAATCTAGTCCAGTAGTTTTTGTGAACTGAAGGAACCATACTGAAAAGGGTTAAATGGAGCTGTTTGTTCAGTGACTGTGATTGATGCCAGTCTCTATGGATCCCAGTTGTGTCACTGGATGTTTTCCGTCTCCTATTAGTAAGGGGCCTCTTGCAATGGTTTCTGCCATTGTAGCAGCAGATGCATCAACTCCAACGCTCAAAGGGACACAGCTGCAGAGACACAAAAAGGAGATTTAAACGTCTGAGAATAGTCTGGAATGATCCATTAATGGATCAGAATCTGCGAACATTAGACTGGAATGCTGCAACAATGTACAGGAGTTTATCCTCGGGTCTTTTCTATTTTTCCTGGTCTTGGTCAACATTACCATATCAGATATTAGCAGCTCTGATGGTTATCCAGGCGGGTTACTATCCTATCCTCGCT
>NW_025142738.1:0-1263 GCF_004010195.1 Chiloscyllium plagiosum | reverse complement strand
ACTAGCGCTCTCCTCCTCTCCCCCTTCCCTTCTGAGTCTCAGAGCCAGACCTCACGCCACAGACCCGGTCACTGCAGCTTACCCCTGCTAGGCTGTCCCCCCCACCAGTATCCAAAGCGGTATACCTATTGTTTAGGGGAATGACTACAGGGTATTCCTGCACTGCCTGCTTCCTCCCCTTCCCACATCTAACTGTTATCCAGCTACCTCTGTTTTCTGGCGTAACAATGTCCCTGTAGCTTCTATCTATCACCTTCTCAGCCTCTCGAATAATCCTCAGTTCATCCAACTCCAGTTCCAGTTCCCTAACTCGTTCTGTGAGGAGCAGAATCTGACTGCATTTCCTGCAGATGAAGTCGGCAGGAGTATCGGTGGTCACCCCTACCTCAAACATCCGGCAGGAGGAACATTCCACTGCCTGCACTGCCATTACTCTACACTTTGTCTCCAAAGCAAGAACACTGAGTAGCTTACTTGTGAAATTTAAAGTTAGGTTAGAGGAGGAGGATGGGAGGGAGACCCTACTATGTAGGGCATGGGGTATAGAACACACCCACTCAAATATCAATCACTTACCTTCCCGACCAGCTCTGCGCTCCAACCTCACTTCCGCCAAGCTCGCGCCGTTCTCTTCCCGACCAGCTCTGAATGAGAACAAAAATAAAGGCATTGCCATATTAATTGAAATGATTAATTATATCGCATTCTCAATCCACCTCACAGAACCAGACTGGACACCATAAACCCAGAGGAGATATCTGTTCACCGGGGAACAGTGCGCAGACCAGGCTAGTATACTGCTGAACACCACCCTACAATCAGGCAAGAGCGGAACACTGAGCATACTATAGCAGTATGTTGATCTATAAACCCAGATGAGTATGTGTTCAGCAGGGAGCTCTGTGCCGACTGGACTGGTGTACTGTGCAATACAATCCACAATCTACCGAGAGTGGAAAGGTATGCAGACCACAGCAGTGCATTGATATATAAACCCAGATAAGATATGTGACCAGGGTGTGGAACTGTGTCCATCACCACAGTATATTTCTCAGAACACTGTGTTACATCTTTGCCCAGCGTGGAGAAACTTGCAGCCCATGCTGGAAATGATAGGGTATGTAGCTCCCATCCATTTACAGCTCCACATCTCCACTGTGCCATGACAAGGGATGCTGTGAATGTGAACATCACTGCCAGGGAGAGATGGCGGGGGAATCAGTTTAAGTATCAACGAATGGGAAGCGTTTGGGGAATAGACTG
>NW_025142737.1:0-1263 GCF_004010195.1 Chiloscyllium plagiosum | reverse complement strand
TATCCCTCTTGGCTCTTTATGCTCTCGTGTGGGATGGTTCCTTCCGAAATGCCTCAGGCGACTGGCTGTGTGGAGTTTGCACGTTCTCCCCGTGTCTGCGTGGGTTTCCTCCGGGTGCTCCGGTTTCCTCCCACAGTCCAAAAGATGTGCAGGGTCAGGTGAATTGGCCATGCTAAATTGCCCGTAGTGTTAGGTAAGTGGTAAATGTAGGGGTATGGGTGGGCTTCGCTTCGGCGGGTCGGTGTGGACTTGTTGGGCCGAAGGGCCTGTTTCCACACTGTAATGTAATCTAAAAAAAAAATGTGACAATTACCAAGCGGTATTAAGGGAGGTGGAGTTGTTTGTAACAGCTGGCACAGACCGAGAGAAGGTGCTGCATTCAGTGAGAGTGGGCGAACATGAGCCTTTGTGGGAGGTGGGTGCAGTAACACAGACAGTGAGGGCGAGCTCACAAAGTGCAGATGGTGGTACTTACCATGGTGGAGTGGAGAAGGTCACTGACCTCCTTCCAACACTGCTGGACATTCACCAAGAAGGCTGGCACCTCACTGATACAGGGGTCAACCTCCAACCAAGCTGGCAGGGTTTAGTATCATGGCTTCCCCTGCCAGTGCTGGTGGAAAATAATGTCCCTCTCGTGTACCATGCCATTCACCAGAACCTCAGCGGCTTGGTCTCAAAGTGAAGCCCCAGATTTTTCCCCTTCCCATGTCTCGGGCAGTTTCCGTTTGACAATCTAAGAGTGTAATGACTTTTTACTAATGACAATTGGAACAGGGAGGCCGGGGCATTCTGGGATATCCAGGCAGAGGGCAATTGTTATGATGAAGGGGAAAATCATCGTGTTAGTGTCAGTTGAGAAGATAACCGCGTGTGCAAGGAGGGTAGTTAATGAGGCAGATTGGGGATGGTATGATGAGAAAATGCACTTCACCTTGTGGAGGGAAACCCTCCATAAAACCTGACTAAAATGAGACTTGACCAAATCATAAGATGATTGAGGCCTCTGCCTCTCTGAATCAAAGTGGTGATGCAGTGTGAAACATTGGGAACAATAAACTTGGAGCGTAGAATTACAAAGGACTTTCAAATCCTTAAAAAAGGGGTAACACAATATCCCAGACTGTTAAAAGGAGCCGGGGATAATTCCCTGCCTTATAGCTACCTACATTATCCAATCCTCACTGGATGCAGGAATGGTGCTGGAGGCCTGGAGAATGGCTCATACCACAACTTTGTTTAATGTGGACTGACTGAATAGGT
>NW_025142736.1:0-1263 GCF_004010195.1 Chiloscyllium plagiosum | reverse complement strand
AATTCGAGATCATTTTTCTTTGTACTCAGTTACATGTCTTGCTGGGCCTTCTCCACAAGAATGGGTGTCAGTCCCATTTTGTATCTTGCTAAATCGTTCCTAAGAACAATCTATATTCCTGGAACTGACACTGTGTCAATCACTCCCACGGTTACTTCCCCAGTCTTGAGTGGACACTTCAACCTATCCTTACATAGGGCTACGCAGAATTTCTGTCCAAGTATCCCATAACTTACAACTCTCTCAGCTAACAGGTCAGTAAAGTGACAATACGCTCATTTCTTTCTATTTGAGACTGGTTAGATTCTGTATCTATCAAAATTATAACTTCTTTCCCTTATTCCCCTGTTATTTCTGAGCAAACTTTACCCACAGAGACGAATTCTTGATAGCGATCTGGCACACCTCTACTACTTTACTACTTCTACTTCCGCATCTGCATGTACGTTCATTCCTGATAGTTAGCTATTCTATGACAATAATTGAGTTATCTTAGTGACAGCCTAAGGTTGCATTTTAAGGCAACATCTTTCCATTCTCGAGTACACTGTGTGCCTGGTAGTAAGCCACATGACAGGTGTTTGCCAGCTTTCACTCTCTCTTCGAGGTATCGTACACGTTTTCACACTTGTAATACCTGTTGCACATCTTCATGATTTTATAATTGCTGATGCGTTCTGTAATGGATATTTCTTTCTATCTCTAATATCTGTCTGTGCCACAATAGTTTGCGTTGTTTTACTGTTAACCTGAAGGCTGGTGGTTGCAACCCAGCCGTGGGCCCAGACTTTTTCTCAATCGCCTTCTCAGTCAAGATACCAAAAACTAAAAGTAGGAAAGAGTACCTCTTAACCATAATGGATGTGTCTACCAGATTTCCAGAGCCAACTTCATTACGAAGTATCAAGGCAGAAAGGGTAGACGGGGAGTGCATAGCTTTCTTCACACGGTTAGGGCTACGAAACAGAGATTCAGTCAGAACAAGGGTCAAAGTGTACTGCTATGCTGTATAAGGAGGTTATGGATCGCTTAGGTATACAAAAATTCAAATGCAGTGCATATCAGGCGTACTCCCAGGGAGCTTTAAAAAGGCAGGATCAGACCGAGAAGACCATGTTAAGACCATATTGTCAGGATTACCCGAATAACTGAAATTAATTAAAGAAAAACTGAGAGCCAAAGTCTGGGATCTCAATCCTAGATTATGTATCAGAGGTGAGGGAGAGATTTAACCGACTAAGTGATTTAGCTAAACAGCACATA
>NW_025142735.1:0-1263 GCF_004010195.1 Chiloscyllium plagiosum | reverse complement strand
TTTACGTTATTATAAATTCCTCTTTCTTTGGTTCCATTTTCTCTTTCGTGTTTAAATAAATGGTGTTTTGCTTCACACCGAATAGTTTGAACAGTCACATTGCATCTGGAACAGACACTTTACATTTCCTTTAAAATAAGAAAACATTAGAATTTACGCCACCACCTTCAAATATTTTCGAGGGGCTCTGGTGTGGTCCATCACACTAGACTCCTTCTCTTCCTGAGTAATAGGCTGGAGGCACTGAATGGGCTGTCACTGTTCTTCTCCAATAGTGACAATGGGCTGAACGACTTCCTCATATTCCTGTGAAACCAGTGTGAGGTGCTGAATGAACTCTTGTTTTACTGTGGCAATGTGCAGTGCCCGCCAGTGCTGTTACATGAATGTTACGGACACTTTAACAGCACAAGTCTCAATGGAGTCTGGATCCTGCTACACACGGACAAAGACCAGTTTAGGAGCTGACGGGGGACAAAATGTTCTGAACATTGTGGAATCTTCAGCGAACATCCCCACTCCTGAGCTTATGGTGGGGAGGGTGGGAGCGGGGAGCCTTTGATGAAGCAGCTGAAGATGTTTGTGAAGGGGAAGCTACCCTGAGGATCTCGCACAGAGGTGACCCAGGACTGAGATGTTGAACATCTTCCTTTATGCCAAGTTTGACCCCAAACATTGGAGAGGTTACTCTGATTCCCATTAAGTTCAGTTTTGCTAAGCTCCTTTCTGTCAACAGAAGGCCACCACTGCCTGAATATCAGGGCCAGTCATTTTGACCTGAACCCTTGTGTCAACCTCTTTTGTTCACATCAATAAGCCATGGTGTAGGAGCAGCAAGTGTTTTCTTCAAACAGGTAGTATTGAATGTCAGGATTTCTCTCCTTAAGGGTGTTCGAGGAGCTAGATGACTGAACGTATTTGAAGAGGAGGTAGATGGAAATTGACCTGTCAGAGAGTTGAGGGCTATGAAGAATTGGATATGAAAGAGGATTTGAGACGAAGAGCAGATCAGTCATGATCTTAAAGAAGGGAAAGGCAGGCTTGGGGGTGAACAACATGCCCCTGTTTCTGATGTACTCCCATTCTGGTATCGGAATGTTAGTGGGTGTTATTTTCATGAATGTTCTGTTATTGAATATTGCAGACAGGGAGACCAGAGGATTTTGTGAGCCATCCCTGAGTGAGGTATAGGGGCTGTATTCACAGTGAATCTGGGTCTACAACATGACCAAGAAACGAAGCACAAGTTGCAGAGAGCGGAAG
>NW_025142734.1:0-1263 GCF_004010195.1 Chiloscyllium plagiosum | reverse complement strand
CAGAGATTGGATGCAGAACTGCATGGAGGTACACAGACTGAATGCAGAACTGCATGGAGTTACACAGACTGTATGCAGCACTGCATGGAGTTACACACACTGGATACAGCACTGCATGGAGTTACAGAGACGGGATGCAGAACTGCATGGAGTTACAGAGACTGGATGCAGAAGTGCATGGAGTTACACAGACTGGATGCTGTGCTGCATTGGGTGACACAGACTGGATGCAGCATTGCATGGAGTTATAGAGACTGGATGCTGCGCTGCATGGAGTTACACAGACTGAATGCAGAACTGCAAGGAGTTACACAGACCAGATGCAGCAATGCAAGGAGCTACACAGACTGGTTGCAGCACTACATGGAGTTATAAATACTACATGCAGCACTGCATTGTAGGTACACAGACTGGATACAGCACTGCACGGTGTTACACAGACTGGATGCAGCACTGAATGGAGTCACACAGACTGGATGCAGCACTGCACTGAGTTACAGAGACGGGATGCAGCACTGCATGCAGTCACACAGACTGGATGCAGCACTGCATTGGAGTTACACAGACTGGATGCACCAGTGCATGGAGTCACACAGACTGGATGCAGCACTGCACAGAGTCACACAGACTGGATGCAGCACTGCATGGAGTCACACAGCCTGGTTGGAGCACTGCATTGGAGTTATAGAGGCTGGATGAAGCACTGCATTGGAGTTATAGAGACTGGATGCAGCACTGCGTGGAGTTACATGGACAGGATGCAGCACTGCATGGAATTACTCAGACTGGATGCAGCACTGCATGGAGCTGCAGAGACTGGATGCAGCACTGCATGGAGTTACTCAGACTGGATGCAGCACTGCGTGGAGTTACATTGACCGGATCCAGCCCTGCATGGAGTTACACGGACACGATGCAGCACTGCATGGTGGTACACAGACTGGAGGCAGCACTGCCTGGAGTTACACAGATGGAACGCAGCACTGCATTGGAGTTACACAGACGGGATGTGGCACTGCATTGGAGATACACAGATTGGTTCCAGATTCGCATTGGAGTTACACAGGCTAGATGCAGCACTGCATAGATTTACAGACACTGGATGCAGCACTGCATTGGATGTACAGAGACTGTATGCTGCACTGCATTGAGTTACAGACACTGGATGCAGAACTGCATTGGAGTTACAGACAGTGAGACACTCAGACACTGACCGCACGGTGAGACACTGAGACACTGACCGCACAGTGAGACACTGAAACA
>NW_025142733.1:0-1263 GCF_004010195.1 Chiloscyllium plagiosum | reverse complement strand
TTTTCCTCCACCATTTTAATTTTTTTTTTTTTTCCACTCCATGAGCAGTTTATTGATTATCAGTAACAGTTTGACAAGCTTGGCCTCACTAGTTACATGTTCCATAGCTGTACAACTACAAAAAATCACAAACTCTCCCTGCAGTCAGTTCAGTCACTCTCCCCCAGGGTGAGCCTGTCAAACAGGTACTCTCCCAGGCCATTCTCAGGGGCTCCCAGTCTCTTCAGGTTGGTGATGTCATCTCCCAGCTTCTTGATCATCTTCACTTGCTCATCCAAGTAGTGCCTCTCCAGGAAGTCACACAGCGGTGAAGAAAAAAATTCAGCAATGACAAAATGGTTAAGGGAGCTAGACCAGTCACTGAACACCCATTCTCTATTCTCATCAATAGCAATTAGGTACAGGAATCCTGAGGCACAAAGTCATTGTCATTAGCAGCATGAAGAACTCACATGAGGGTCCGTGTGGTCAGAGGAGTGTTTGTACAGATCCAGCAGACTCTGGTTCACATCCTTCATCTGCAGAGCTCTCTGCATTGCCTCCAGACCATTGCCCCACTCATCCTGCTCTGGCTTCTTGACATCCTACAGGAGGACTCGGCCTCCACGTTTATTCTGGAATGCCATCAGTTTCTCAGCATGTTCCCGTTCCTCATGGGACTGCTCCTTGAAGAACTCAGCAAAGTGACGCAGGGCAACATCATCCCGGTCAAAGTAAGAGGACATGGAGAGGTAAACATAGGAGGACTAGAGCTCCAGGTTGATCTGCTTATTAACAGCATCCTCACAGTCCTTGTGGTAGTTCTGACACACTTGGGAGGCTATTTTCACTATTCCTACCCACTATCACCTCAACAACTCTAGAACTGAAAAACTATGGAGATATGAGAGAATTTGCAAACTTCCACACAGGCAGTTGTCAAAGGTTGGAATTGAACTCAGGTCCCTGGTACTGTAAGACAACAGTGCTAACCACTGAGCCACAATGCCACCTCTCCACCATTTTATTCAACACAGTCTGAGAAATAAACTTCAATTTCCTTATCTTTAGTCCTTGATTTCTACTCCTGCTTCAACCTGTGGTGTTGTGACCTCGTTATCACAAAGTTAGGAAAATTCCCAGGATATACGTCCTATAACACCTCAGTGCCTGATGTTCCACTGGCATTTCAACCAAAGTAGGCCTTATTCCCACCTGTGACCCAGCTATATCATTGCCAAGGATAAACTATATTTTCCGAAGCGAGAAGTTCTCTATTACTCC
>NW_025142732.1:0-1263 GCF_004010195.1 Chiloscyllium plagiosum | reverse complement strand
AGCGTTCCTTATTCATGGATTATAGTGCTCCTCATTTATGGATTATAGAGCTCCTCATTCATGGATAACAGTGCTCCTCTTTGAAGGATTATAGCGTTCCTTATTCATGGATTATAGTGCTCCTCATTCATGGATTATAGTGCTCCTCTTTCATGCAGTATAGTGCTCCTCTTTCATTGATTATAGCATTCCTCATTCATGGATTATAGGTCTCCCCATTCATGGATTATAGCGTTCCTCATTCATGGATTATAGTGCTCCTCATTCATGGATTATAGCGCTCCTCTTTCATGGATTATAGCATTCCTCATCCATGGATTATAGCGCTCCTCATTCATAGATTATAGCGCTCCTCATTCATGGATTATAGTGTTCCTCATTCATGGATTATAGTGTTCCTCATTCTTGGATTATAGTGCTCCTTATTCATGGATTATAGGGCTCCTCTTTCATGGATTATAGCGCTCCTCATTCATGGATTATAGCGCTCCTCTTTCATGGATTATAGCATTCCTCATTCATAGATTATCGTGCTCCTCATTCATGGATTACAGTGCTCTTCTTTCATGGATTATAGTGCTCCTCTTTCATGTATTATAGCATTCCTCATTCATGGATTATAGGGCCCCCCATTCATGGATTATAGCGTTCCTTATTCATGGATTATAGTGCTCCTCATTCATGGATTATAGTTTTCCTCATTCATGGATTATAGTGTTCATCATTCATAGATTATAGCGTTCCTTATTCATGGATTATCGTGCTCCTTATTCATGGTTTATAGTGCTCCTTATTCATGGATTATAATGTTCCTCATCCATGGATTATAGCGCTCCTCATTCATAGATTATAGCGCTCCTCATTCATGGATTATAGTGTTCCTCATTCATGGATTATAGTGCTCCTTATTCATGGATTATAGGGTTCCTCTTTCATGGATTATAGGGCTCCTCATTCATGGATTATAGTGCTCCTCTTTCATGGATTATAGTGCTCCTCATTCATAGATTATAGTGTTCCTCATTCATGGATTATAGCGCTCCTCATTCATAGATTATAGCGCTTCTCATTCATGGATTATAGTGTTCCTCATTCATGGATTATAGTGTTCCTCATTCATGGATTATAATGCTCCTTATTCATGGATTATAGTGTTCCTCATTCATGGATTATAGTGCTCCTCATTCATTGATTATAGTGCTCCTCATTCATGGATTATAGGGTTCCTCTTTCATGGATTATAGTGCTCCTCATTCATGGATT
>NW_025142731.1:0-1263 GCF_004010195.1 Chiloscyllium plagiosum | reverse complement strand
AGAAGGAGGCCATCTGGGATTTTCTAAGATAGAATTGATCATCCTGGGGACAGATGTGGCAGAGGCGGAGGATTTGGGAATAAGGGGTGACGTTTTTATAGGCGGTAGGGTGGGAGGAGGTGTAGTCTAGGTAGTTGTGGGCTTGTAGACTTTTGCGGTTGGTTGGCTGCCCGAGGTGGAGATGGAGAGGTCCAGGTAGGGGAGGGAGATGTCTGAAATGGTCCAGGTGAATTTGAGGTCAGCATGGAAGGTGTTGGTGAAGTTGATGAACTGTTCAACCCCCTCATGGGAGCACGAGGTAGCACCAATACAGTCATCAATATAGTGGAGGAACAGTTTGGGGATGGTGCCGGTGTAACTGCGGAAGATGGACTGTTCCACATACCCAATAAAGAAGCAGGCATAGCTGGGTCCCATGCGGGTGCCCATGGCTACCCCTTTGGTTTGGAGGAAGTGGGTGGATCGGAAGGAGAAGTTGTTGAGGGTGAGGACCAGTTCAGCCGGCAGATGAGGGTGTCAGTGGAAGGGTACTGGTTGGGACAGCATGAGATGAAGAAACTGAGGGCTTGGAGACCTTCATCATGGTGGGTAGAAGTGTGTAGGGACTGGATGTCCACGGTGAAGATGAGGTGATGGGAGCTGGGGAAACGAAAATCTTGGAGGAGGTGAAGGGCACAGGCGGTGTCCCGAATGTAGGTGGGGAGTTCCTGGACTAAGGTGGACAGGACAGTGTCAAGGTAGGCAGAGAAGAGTTCAGTGGGATAGGCACAAGCTGAGACAATGGGTCGACCGGGGAAGTCAGGTTTGTGAATCTTTGGTAGGAGGTAGAATCGGGTAGTGCGGGGTTCCTGGACAATGAGGTTGGAGGCTGTTATAACATGCTTCAGTAACTGTGCATGGACATAAAGACTTTTAGTGAATAAAGTATATTTTTGCAATAAAAACAAGCTGTACTATTAAGACTGATGTGACTTGAATGAGAGAGGATTCATGCAGATGCTTCCTATCAATGTTAACCTTATGCCAGAAGCTGAGTTAGAATAATTTGAAAAGTCAGAGAGATGTACAGCACGGAAACAGACCTTTCAGTCCAACTCGTCCATGTTGACCAGATATCCTACCCTAATCTAGTTCCAGTTGCCAGCACTTAGCCAATATCCCTCTAAACCCTTCTTAATTATATACCCATCTAGATGTCTTTTAAATGTTGTAATTGTACCCCTTAGACCTCTTTTAAAGGTTTCCCCTCTCACCTTAAACTTA
>NW_025142730.1:0-1263 GCF_004010195.1 Chiloscyllium plagiosum | reverse complement strand
TCCTGATCCAAGTGTGATCTCCCGGTCTCAGTGTGATCTCCGGGCCTCAGTGTGATCTCCCGGTCTCAGTGCGATCTCCCGGTCTCAGTGCGATCTCCCGGTCTCAGTGCGATCTCCCAGTCCAGTGTGATCTCCCGATCTCAAAGTGATCTCCCGGTCTCAGTGTGATCTCCCGATCTCAAAGTGATCTCCCGGTCTCAGTGCGATTTCCCAATCTCAGTGCGATCTCCAGGCCTCATTGTGATCTCCCGGTCTCTGTGCGATCTCCTGGTCTCATTGCAATCTCCGGGTCTCAGTGCGCGATCTCCTGGTCTCATTGCAATCTCCGGGTCTCAGTGCGATCTCCCGGTCTCAGTGTGATCTCCCGATCTCAGTGTGATCTCCCGGTGTCAGTGCGATCTCCCGGTCTCAAAGTGATCTCCCTGTCTCAGTGTGATCTCCCGGTCTCAGTGCGATCGCCCGGTCTCAGTGTGATCTCCCGGTCACAGTGCGATCTCCCAGTCTCAGTGGGATCTCCCTGTCTCAGTGCGAACTGCTGGTCTCAGTGCGATCTCCCGATCTCAGCGCGATCTCCAGGCCTCAGTGTGATCTCCCGATCTCAGTGCGATCTCCCGGTCTCAGTGCGATCTCCCGATCTCAGTGTGATCTCCCGGTCTCAGTGTGATCTCCCGGTCTCAGTGCGATCTCCCTGTCTCAGTGCGATCTCCCTGTCTCAGTGCGATCTCCCGATCTCAGTGCGATCTCCCTGTCTCAGTGTGATCTCCCGGAGTCAGTGTGATCTCCCGGTCTCAGTGCGATCTCCCAATCTCTGTGCGATCTCCTGGTCTCAGTGTGATCTCCCGGTCTCAGTGCGATCTCTCGGTTTCAGCTTGATCTCCCGGTCTCAGTGCGATCTCCCAATCTCTGTGCGATCTCCCGGTCTCATGTGATCTCCCGTTCTCAGTGCGATCTCCCGGTCTCAGCTTGATCTCCCGGTCTCAGTGTGATCTCCTGATCTCAGTGCAATATCCCAGTCTCAGTGCGATCTCCCGGTCTCAGTACGATCTCCCGATCTCAGTGCGATCTCACGGTCTCAGTGTGACCTCCCGTTCTCAGTGCGATCTCCCGGTCTCAGTGCGATCTCCCGGTCTCAGTGCGATGTCCCGGTCTCAGTGCGATCTCCCGGTCTCAGTGCGATCTCCCAGTCTCAGTGCGAGTTCCCGGTCTCAGTGTGATCTCCCGGTCTCAGCGTGATCTCCCGGTCTCAGTGTGATCTCCTGGTCT
>NW_025142729.1:0-1263 GCF_004010195.1 Chiloscyllium plagiosum | reverse complement strand
ATGCACAAAGCCATGTTGACTATCCCTAATCAGTTCTTTCCAAATACATGTACATCCTGTCCCTCGGGATTCCCTCCAACAACCTGCCCACCACTGACGTCAGGCTCACTGGTCTATAGTTCCCTGGCTTGTCCTTACCACCCTTCTTAAACAGTGGCACCACATTAGCCCAACCTTCAGTCTTCCAGCAGCATAAGGATTGGTGCTGGGTCCTCTACTTTTTGTCAAATATCTCAGCAAGAGGCACAGCAATCAGTTCTCTAGCTTCCCACAGAGTTCTAGTCTACACCTGATTAGGTCCCGGCGATTTATCCACCTTTACCCATTTCAAGACATCCACCACTTCCTCCTCTGTAATATGGACATTTTGCAAGATGTCACCATCTATTTCCCTACAGTCTATATCTTCCATATTCTTTTCTACAGTAAATACTGATGCAAAATACTCATTTAGTATCTCCCCCATTTTCTGTAGCTTCACGCAGAGATCGCCTTGCTGACCTTAAAGTGGCCCTATTCTCTTCCTAGTTACCCTTTTGTCCTTTATGTATTTGTAAAAACTCTTTCGATTCTCCTTAATTCTATTTGCCAAAGCTATTTCATGTACCCTTTTTGCCCTCCTGATTTCCCTCTTAAGTATACTCCTATTTCCTTTATACTCTTCTAAGGATTCACTCTGCTGTCTATACCTTACATATGCTTCCTTTTTTTTCTTAACCAAATCCTCAATTTCTTTAGTCATCCAGCATTCCCTATATTTACCAGCCTTTCCGTTCACCCTGACAGGAATATACTTTCTCTGGATTCTTGTTATCTCATTTCTGAAGGCTTCCCATTTTTCAGCCGTCCTTTTACCTGCGAACATCTGCCCCCGATCAGCTGCAGAAAGTTCTTGCCTCATACCATCAAAATTGGCCTTTCTCCAATTTAGAACTATCCTTTTTCATTATTTTAAATCTCATAGAATTATGGTCGCTGGTCCCTAAGTGCTCCCCCACTGACATCTCAGTCACCTGCTCTGCCTTATTTCCCAAGAGTAGGTCAAGCTTTGCACCTGCTCTAGTAGGTACATCCACATACTGAATCAGAAAATTGTCTTGTACACACTTAACAAGTTCCTCTCCATCTAAACCTTTAACACTTGTCAGTCCCAGTCTATGCTTGGAAAGTTAAAATCCCCAACCATAACCACCCTATCATTCCTTAAGATAGCTGAGATCTCCTTACAAGTTGTTTCTCAATTTCTCTCTGACTATTAGGAGG
>NW_025142728.1:0-1263 GCF_004010195.1 Chiloscyllium plagiosum | reverse complement strand
CTGCCCTCTTCCTAAAACCATGACATGATACCTGGCCGCTGATTATATTCCAGCCTCCCCTCCACACCCCTCTGATTGTGTCTGCAATCTTTCCCTCCTCCCCCTAACCACACAAGGCAAACTTCGCTCAGGGTCTTTGTGAAAATCAAGGCTGAAGTATGAAGGCCTCCTGGAGATGGAAAGGGAAGTTTAAAATTAAACGGGGAAGGTGAGGAGGTAGTAGTATCACTCACTGGGCTGAGGAGTGGCAGATGGAGTTTACTTTGTATTCATGTGAGGTATTGGATTTGGTAAATCAAACAAGAGCAGGAGTTATACAAGTAAAAGTAAGGCCGTTGGCAGTGTTGTAGAACAGTGACCTCGGCTGTCAGGTATAATTCTTTAAAATTTGCATCTCATATAGATAGTGTGGTAAGAAGTTGTTTAACACACTTGTCTTCATTGGTCAGACCTTTGAGTATCGGAATTGGGACGTCATGTTGAGGTTGTACAGGACATTGGTGAGACCTCTTCTGGAATACTGTGTCCAGTCTGGTCATCCTGCCCGCTCATTCCATAGGCACACCACCCTCTGGGTGAAAAAGCTGACCCTCACGTGACTTTTAAATTTTTCTCCTCTTACCTCTCAACTATGTCCTCTAGTTTTGGTCTCCCCGTGCCCTTAGAAAATACCTTGACTATTCACTTTGATATTATTGATCTTGATATTATTAAGCTGGACGGGATTCAAAAGAGATTAAACAGGATGTTGCTGGGAATGGAGGGAGTGAGCTATAAGGCGAGGCTGGATAGGCTGGCACATTTTTCACTGGAGAGTATGAGATTAAGGAGTAACTTTACAGAGGTTTATAAAATTATGAGGGGTACAGAGAAGCTGAAGGGCTGATGTCTTTTCCCTAGAGTTGGAGATTCAGAACTGAGGGATATTTTAAGGTGTGAGGAAAAAGATTTTCAAAGGTCATGAGAGGTAATTATTGAAGACAGATGCTGGTATGTGTGTGGAATGAACTTCCAGACGAAGTGGGGAAAGCAGGGATAGTTACAACGTTTAAAGGACATTTCGATCAGTAATTGGATAAAACATCAGTTTGGATGGTGCTGTGAGCAGCTGCCCTCTCCCTCCCCGACTCTGAACGGATCCCTGTTGGTTTTCACCCACTGCCAACACTTTAAACAGCACAGAGATTGCCAGACCTGCCCCACACAGAGACGCATAGATACACACGCGGTAATGGTTAGGACACGGCGTGAAGCTCAACTGGT
>NW_025142727.1:1152-1263 GCF_004010195.1 Chiloscyllium plagiosum | reverse complement strand
ACCTCAGATTACAACAGGATCTTGATCAGATGGACAAAAGGGCTAGGGAGTGGTAGATGGAGTTTAATTCAGATAAATGCGAGGTGCTGCATTTTGGGAAAGCAAATCTTA
>NW_025142727.1:0-1125 GCF_004010195.1 Chiloscyllium plagiosum | reverse complement strand
TGCTTTCCTTTATTGGTCAGAGTATTGAGTACAGGAGTTGGGAGGTCATGTTGCAGCTGTACATGACATTGATTAGGCCACTTTTGGAATATTGCATGCAATTCTGGTCTCCTTCCTATCGGAAAGATGTTGTGAAATTTGAACGGATTCAGAAAAGATTTACAAGGATGTTGCCAGGGTTGGAGGATTGAGCTATAGGGAGAGGTTAAACAGGCTGGGGCTATTTTCCCTGGAGCGTCGGAGGTTGAGGGGTGACCTTATAGAGGTTTACAAAATCATGAGGGGTATGGATAAGATAAATAGACACAGTATTTTTCCTTGGGGTGGGGGAGTCCAGAACTAGAGGCCAATGGTTTAAGGTGAGAGGGGAAAGATAAATGCAGGAGGAAGTGGTGGAGGCTGGTACAATTGCAACATTTAAAAGGCATTTGGATGGGTATATGAATAGGAAGGGTTTGGTGGGATATGGGTCAGGTGCTAGCAGGTGGGACCAGATTGGGTTGGGATATCTGGTCGGCATGGACAGGTTGAACCGAAGGGTCTGTTTCCGTGCTGTACATCTCTATGACTCTATGAGTCTATGACTCTATGACTCCCCTTGATATTTCAGGTACACCATTTAATTAAGTGATTAGCCATAGCTTTCTGCAGTAAAATCTAAAGTCCAGAGAGGAGGAACTCGAACCACAAATCACCGAGCCTTAGTGTCCCAAGATCCATCGAACAGAAAAACTGCATAAACTAAAACCACTACAGTTAACAAACCTACAAAGCTATCCAAGATTAGATACAACAAAAACCGAAAAGCAAACCAACATATCAAGCGCCAATGATGCTGAATAGGGGAACTCATCTGCTGCCCAAAGGGGGCAACTACCCATCCCAAACCCCAATTTCCCATCCCGCTGCCAAGAATGCAGCCTGGACATTTAAATATCTGAACCCGGTACAAACTGTCCATAAGTAGGCATCTAGCCATCCCAACCATCTTCCCTCCTCCTAGCTATAGCCGCACTGCAATCACAAGCAGACAAAAAAAATTACACCATGAAATAGCAATCTGAATAAAGACATTTTGAAAAAAAGGATAAGTACCCCACCCATCCTTTGGTATAATTTAGAAAT
>NW_025142726.1:0-1263 GCF_004010195.1 Chiloscyllium plagiosum | reverse complement strand
CACACAGACAGTCACCCGAGGGTGGAATCGAACCTAGGACGTTAGTGCTGTGAGGCAACAGTGCTAACCACTGAGCCACCATGCTGCCTGGTTTGTGTGGGTAATCTAATGTACAGATAACACGGTTTACCCAAGCATCAGGGACCTCGGGAATTTGTTCGGATAATCCAAAATTCAGATAACCGAGGTTGCACTGTATATGGTATTTTATTATAAATCAACATTTTCCAAGCTACCATCGGTTCTGAGGAAGGGTAACTGAACCTGAAACGTTAACTCTGATTTCTCTCCGCAGCTTCTGCCAGACCTGCTGAGCTTTTCCAGCAACTTCTGTTTTTGTCACGTTGAGGGTTTGACAAGCCCACTGATTAGATTAGATTCTGCACACCGACCCTCCGAAGAGCAACCCACCCAGACCCATTTCCCTCTGACTAATTTACCTAACACTACGGGCAATTTAATTCACCTCACCCGCACATCTTTGGACTGTGGGGGGAAACCGGAGCACCCAGAGGAGACCCACGCAGACAAGGGGAGAATGTGCGAACTCCACACAGTCACCCAAGGCTGGAATCGAACCCAGATCCCTGGCGTTGTGAGGCAGCAGTGCTAACCACTGAGCCACTGTGCCACCCTGAATGAAACCCTGAGCTAAAATGAGCACTTTTCCTGGATTTTGTGGCTTTGCTGCTAAGTTAATGTTTAATTATTGATCATTAACAATTGTTATGTAGATATTTCTAAATCAGCCTCTTTAGAGATGTTATACCACATGTGTGGAGTAGGCAGGACTTGAACCCAGGCTGGAAAAAGTGAGGACTGCAGATGCTGGAGATCAGAGCTGAAAAATGTGTGGCTGGAAAAGCGCAGCAGGTCAGGCAGCATCTGCTGCGCTTGAAACCAGGCCTCCTGGCTCAGAGATGGTGACACTACCACTGTTCCCCAAGGTAGATATGGATTAGAGTCCCTACAGTGTGGAAATAAGCTGCTCAGCCCAGCAAGCCCACACCAACCCTCCGAACAGTATCCCACCCAAACCCATTATTTTCCCCTGACTAATGCGCCTAACCTACACATCCTTGAACACTGTGGGCAATTTGGCACGGCCAATTCACCCTAACCTATGCATCCCTGAACACTGTGGGCAATTTAGCACAACCAATTCACCCTAACCTGCACATCCCTGAACATTGTGGGCAATTTAGCATGGCCAATTCACCCTAACCTACACATCCCTGAACACTGTGGGCAATTTAGCACAAC
>NW_025142725.1:0-1263 GCF_004010195.1 Chiloscyllium plagiosum | reverse complement strand
TGTCCCTAATATATCTGGTCAGGACCAGGAGATATATAGAAATAGTGCATAGTCTGAATATATTACTGAGTAGAAATACTGCATAGATATATCTACGTATTTCAGGTGAAAACACTAAAGAGTGAGTAAGTGACTCAATGATGATTAACATAACAAACTAAAGAATATATTAATCACAGAAAGTGACTTCAAAAGAATTCCAGACATTGTGGAATCCTAAGAATTCTCAGAAAATTGCAATCAAGAAAAGGAGAGCCATGAAACTGATCAGGAAATCAAAAAGCGAACATGCATGCAAATAAACGGGAACACAAAGACTGCAAAAATCTATGATCTATATTTCAAAAGAAAGAAAAACATAGTCAAATGTGGAAGTTTGCAAACGGGAGAGACGAGTTTATGGTGGATAACAGGGAAATGGCAAAGCAAATGACCAGTTACTTTACATCTGTCTTAATGGAGTAAGATCCAGAAAATCACCCAGAAATACGAAGTGATCGTATAGGACTTGTGGAAGTAAAGACATAAAGCCAATTCATATCAGTAACAAGGCAATATTGAACATGCAGCTGGATTGAGCATTGCTAAGCTTGACAAACCAGATATACTTCATACCAAAATCTTCAGAAATAAATCACATATAGAAGTATTGATTGCGTTGTCGATGACTACGTTCTATTTTCCTGTACATTTTGCAGAGTCTGGAAGCTGGTGTTGATAAATGCACATTAGTAAACGTGATCCAAGCACTGTAGATGAATGGTAGGGATCCAAGCATCTACAAAGAGAAGAAGAGATAATGTGGAGAACTGCTCACAAATTAACTTGACATTTGTCGGGAAATTGTTGGAAAATATTATATAGGATGTGATATTGGATATTTAGACATTAACAGCAAACTTTGAGAGACTCAGTATTCATTTCTGAAAGGGAAATCATACTTGACAAACTTTGGAATTGTTTGAAGTTGATTCTTACAGCATAGATAATGGGGATCTAGTAGAATTGGCATATTTTAGATCATCAGAAGGCTTCCTATCAGAACTCACACAGTGAGTTCAAAAATGCAATGATATGTAGGGTATTTGGAGGAATATATGTAAGTGGAAACTTAAAGTTTGGTTTCCTTTCCTTTAAGGGAGTCAGAATATAGATGTAAAGACATGTTGAAGCAGTTTCACAGAGTGTTGGTGAGACTGTACCTGGAGTATTGAGAACAGTTTTGGTGAACAAATCTAAGAAAGAATATACTGACCACAGAGG
>NW_025142724.1:0-1263 GCF_004010195.1 Chiloscyllium plagiosum | reverse complement strand
AACCCAATCACCATCATCAGCAATTTCACCTTCTAATCTTGCCGTTTTAACTCTCTGCTCTTCCGCACGAGTTCTCACGACTGCAGGAAGTGAATTGTTGAACTTCTCCAAAATTAGAGTCTCTCTCAGAGTGTCATAGCTTTGCTCTGTTTTTAATACCCTTCCCCAACTTTCAAAATTACTTTGTTTGATTCTTTCAAACACAACGTGCGTTTAACCAGGGATGCTATTTTAGATCCCTGAAACACTGTCGGCTTCTGGCACAAGCTCATATGCACTTCAGTTGGCTTTCTTCACCTCCTCCGATAGGGATGCAAATACCTATCAGCTTTGTTTGGATAAACTAAATCCACATGTTCTCTGGCCACTGCACTTGTTTAGCCACTTTCTGAAATGAAATTAAAAAGGCTCCCCCATCATTCTCATCAAATTTAGGTAATGCCTGGATGTATTTATACAGTTCCTTTGGCTACCATAGAGTTGCTCAAACTCACTATCCTCTAATGAAAATCCATACAAAGTGAAGAGGAATGTAGAATAACTTAACTATTGGAAAACCTCAGCTGAAAATGTGTTGCTGGTAAAGCACAGCTGGTCAGTCAGCACCCAAGGAACAGGAGAATCGACGTTTCGGGCATGAGCCCTTCTTCAGGAATGAGGAAAGTGTGTCCAGCAGACTAAGATAAAAGGTAGGGAGGAGGGACTTGGGGGAGGGGCGTTGGAAATGTGATAGGTGGAAAGAGGTCAAGGTGAGGGTGATAGGTTAGAGTGGGGTGGGGGCGGAGAGGTCAGGAAGAAGATTGCAGGTTAGGAAGGCGGTGCTGAGTTCGAGGGATTTGACTGAGCAAGGTGGGGGAGGGGAAATGAGGAACCTGGTGAAATCCGAGTTCATCCCTTGTGGTTGGAGGGTTCCTAGGCGGAAGATGAGGCGCCTATTGGAAAACCTGACCGAATAATGGATACAGTGCGTTTTACAAATGGACTGTTCAATCTATTAACATCACCTAAACATACCCTTTGGCTAAAAGGAACATTCAGACATGCATTCTTGCATACAGTTCTCCAATCCAGGAGGAAACACCATCAAGTGAGGCTTTAGAGAGAGAAGCAGCTAGGGATAATTTACTAAAACTTCCAACCCCTCTGGGACCCCAAGCACCCGGAGATTGTTACGGCTCCAGAAAAAAACAAACTAGAACGTGTGGTCTGTGCGAGCTGGCGATTGTTACTAGCATTTATTAAAATCCCTAAAAAAACCCGTAA
>NW_025142723.1:0-1263 GCF_004010195.1 Chiloscyllium plagiosum | reverse complement strand
GAAGAAAGAGAGAGAAGGAGAGCAGAAAGGGAATGAATTTGAACTTCCAAAGTTGGCAATTAAAGAGGAAAGTCAACTTAAAAGGGCAATTAAAATAGATCAAATATGACGCTCTTCAACGATTATTTTGGAGGAGTTCAAAAATTCATTTCCTCAGGTATTGAGAACTCACGTGGAAGAGCAGACACTTAAAATGGCAGGATTAGCAGCTGAAATGGCCAATCATTATAAGTTGACTCATGAATCTGAGTTTGGCTTCCGACATCAATTTCAGTCTGTGAGGAAGAGAGATTGGGAAAAAGAGAAATACTCAGGTGTTAAGGGAAAAGCAGATCTCGGTGAATATCATAAAGACAATTTATCAGAGGGTAAAAAGGAAACCCATGAAAAGGAAAGAGAAGTTAAAAGACTCAGGTGTTTTCACTGCCACATTAAATCGCAGTATTAGTGCTTTAGAAAAAGCACTGGGGAGACAGATGGAGGAAAACAGGAGAAGCCAGTGAATTTTGTTTGAGTGGGAAAGAAAAACCCAGTGGAAACTAAAAAGCTGCACCAGAATATATAGCCCAGTCAGGGGTTGGTTGAAAAGAAAGTGTCAGATCTTCTTAAATCATCTATTTGTGAGGGTATGTCAGGAGCAGGTAAAGAAATTGCAATTTTAAAAGATACGGGATCATGTCAATCTTTGATATTGAGAGATGAGGAGATATGTAATTCAGGAAGACTATTGCCTGAAATAGTGGTACTATGTGGAAGTCATGGTGAGATGAGAAGTGTTCCATTATGTAAAGTAAGATTGGAGTGTCAAGTGAAAAGTGAAGAAGTGGTGGTAGGAATACTGGAGAAACTCTCAGCTCCAGGAATACCGCTTGACCTTGACGATGTACCTGGATCATGGGTGGGTGTTCTGCCTACTGTGGTTGAAAAGCCAATACAAAATCAAGAAACAGAGATATTACAGGAAGTGTATCCTGAGATGTTTCCTGACTGTGTGATAACAGGGTCACATAGCCACAGTTGGAAGCAGGAATAAACAAAGAATAAGCAAAATGAAGTTGAAGTACTGAATTGAGTTGAATCTGAATTTAATTTATTATCACGTGTACCGCGGCACAGTGAAAAGCTTTGCGCTTGTGAGCAATACAGGCAGATCACATAGTTAAATAGCATTGATAAGCAAATAATAGGTAAACAGTGGCAAAAACAAACACACAGGTACAGGCGAATGCGAAGAGTTTGTGAGTCCATTCAGTATTCTAATAA
>NW_025142722.1:0-1263 GCF_004010195.1 Chiloscyllium plagiosum | reverse complement strand
CTACCCTGTTGCACGCACCTATCTCTCTCCATTTCCAAGGTGAAAGTCACAGAATTGTGGTCACCATCACCAAAATGTTCACCCACTAACAAGCCCATCACTTGTCCCGGTTCATTAACGATTACCAAATCCAATATGGCCTCCCCTCTGGTCGGACAATCTACATACTGAGTTAGAAAAGCCTCCTGGACACATTGCGCAAACACTGCCCCATCCAATCTATTTGATCTAAAGAGCTTCCAATCAATATTTGGGAAGTTGAAATCGCCCATGACTACTATCCTGTGTCTTCTGCGCCTTTCCAAAATCTGTATCCCAGTCTGTTTCTTCACAACTCTGCTGCTATTGGGGGGCCTATAGTAAACACCCAACAAGGTGACTGCACCTTTCCTATTTCTGACTTCTGTCGTTGCATTTTTTCAGTGGTACAATTGTATTGTAATATTACCCTGTCACAAACTGTGAAGCATTTATGATACCCCCACATGGTGCATTTTTGTGAATAATAAATATTATTTCACTCAAGGGTAACATTATATTGTGTTCTGTGCTGTATTATGATAAGGGATGGTGTGATTTAAGTATTTTTATGCTACTTCTATATTGTCATGTTTTGTATATTTGTTTTGAGAATTGTTGCTGTTAGGATTTCTCTCAGGACTTTGCAATTGTTTTCTTCTGCACCTTTCTCCTTTCAAGTATTTTGCTTTAAAAGGGATATGTAAAAAATTTTGCAAAAGTCTTTATTTTAAAACCATGTGACAGATCAATTCTCGAAACCAACAATCAAAATGCTGTCAGATTCCGGTGTCAATTCAAATAGAAAGGATGTCGTGATTTCCTGCAAAGGTGACATTCGGCCCTGAGGAGGAATATTCTTCTTGTACAACAGTTGGAGGGAAGGTTCTCGACAGGATCGTCAGGTGACTGGTCTTAAAGATACTGCAGTCTTTACTATAAATGTCCATGAGCAATATTCTGCTGGAGACTAAAGTTATTGGTATCATACAAAGGTTAATGGACGTGCCGTGCTTTCCCCGTCTAGCCAGTCTGTTCAAGTCACAGAGAAAAGAAAGGAGGATCACGCATCAAAAGGTTCATATATCTCAAAATCGTCCTTCTTTTCATAGATGCATGCAGGCAGTGGAAACTGCTAGTTTATTTTTTTATCCAATATGACATTTACAAAAAAAAACTGCTCAACGATTCTGAGTGCTTTAGGTTTAAGCCAGTCACGTGCTCTCGTTTTTACTTATTGAAATT
>NW_025142721.1:0-1263 GCF_004010195.1 Chiloscyllium plagiosum | reverse complement strand
CTTAGCTTTTCATTAGAGTATCACAGAATCGAATTCCTACAGCGTGTAAACAGGCCATTTGGCCCAACAAGTCCATACCGACTGTCCGAAAAGAAACCCACGCTGACTCATTCCCCTACCTTATTACTCGACATTTACCCCCAGATTAATGCATCTAACCTATACATCCTTGAACACCAGGGGCAACTTTCACGGCCAATTCAACCCTATCTGCACATTGTTGGACGGTGGGAGGACACCGTAGCATCCAGAGGAAACCCACGCAGACACGAGGAGAATGTGCAAACCCTACACAGACAATCACCCGAGTCCCTGACACTGAAAGGCAGCAGTGCTAACCACTCAGCCATCATGCCACTGGGGAGAGTGAGGAGAGACCTTTATGGGTGAAATTTTAAAAATGTCTACTGCTTGGTCAGCTACCTTTTCACCAAACTTCTTCAACTGAAAATGATCGCCAAGTTCAGCGAAGGGTTAGGTTCAGAATTCCTTTTTAAGACACATCATCCGAACCATGTAAATGGGTAGAAATGGAGTTCAGATTTCTTTTTAAAGGGGGCTTGGGTCAGAGATTTCACAAAGGAAATAGAGAAAATACAGGGAGAAGATCAAGAACCAGAACAGTGAAGTACTGAAAGAGGGTTCCATCTGAAACGTTGCCGTGTCCTCCTCCTGATACTGCCTGGCTTGCTGTGTTCTCCCAGCCTCCTACATGTCTGTTCACTGGAGTATGAGCACCCACAGACAAAAAGTACAATAGCCTACTGTGGGGAACCTTACTGAACGCCTTGCTGAAATCCATATACGCCACATCAACCGCTTTATCTGTTTGCTCACCTTCTCAAAGAACTCAATAAGGTTTGTGAGGCACGACCTACGCTTCACAAAACCGTGCTGACTATCCCTAATCAAGTTATTCTTTTCTAGATGATTATAAATCCTATCTCTTATAACCTTTTCCAACACTTTACCAACAACTGAAGTAAGGTTCACTGGTCTCCAGTTACCTGGGTTGTCTCTACTCCCTTTCTTGAACACGGGAAACACATTTGCTATCCTCCAGTCTTCTGGCACTATTCCTGTAGACAATGATGATTTAGAGATCAATGCCAAAGACTTGCCAATCACCTTCCGGGCTTCTCAGAGGTTCCTAGGATAAATCCCATTCAGCCCAGGGGACTTATCTATTTTCACATGCTGCAGGATTTCAAATACCTCTTCCTTGTGAATCTCACTCGCACCTAGTCTAGTAGCCTGTATCTC
>NW_025142720.1:0-1262 GCF_004010195.1 Chiloscyllium plagiosum | reverse complement strand
TCTCTCCTGCATCATTGCATTCAACTCACTCTTACACTTCATCCCGATCACCTCAGTCATTAAATTACTCACGAAATCCCATTTTTGTCAAATATGACTTCTCAGTTCCCAGTTCACGATTTCGACTCAGTTAAGACACTAACTCCCACTTCCACCAGTCATGAGGTCGTACCCGCTCAGTCACGACATCCTGCTGTCTGATTTACTGAATTCCATTCACCTTAATCACGGTATTCTAACCTTGTCGGTCATCACATCAAATTCTCCTCCAAAATTCAATCTCACTTCCTTCAGTCACTCACTTCATCACTCCTCCCATGCCAGTCACAACATCCCACCATCTTCAGACACTGTGTTATATTCTCATCAGTAACAAAGTCCCAGTCCAATCATGCACAGTATTCTGTTACCGTCAGTAAAAGCATTACCCTTCATTCGGGGACTATATTCTATTCCTTTCATTTACAACATCCCACTACCGTCACGCGCTTTATTCTACTCCAGTCTTTAACAACATCACACTGGGCTGGCGCATTTTACCGCTCGACCATCACGCACTCTTTCACACTTGGATGAGTTACACATCTTTCTCCTATCAGTCTGCCAATTCATTTTTCCTCACTTCAGCATCCGCCAAGTTCTACTCTATCTCAGATGTTCATCTGAACTGCTCAGAATTACACTTAGACTTTGTGATTTTTGGGACTTTTTGTATATCAAGTTGAAGTTCAGGTTGCAGGTTGCACCCTGCGATGGTAGGTTTGTGACCAGCTGGTTCTTTACCACACGGCTTAACATAATCAGTGAGTCTCTGTTGAAGCACTGTCTTCTGTCCTGCTTTTTCTTTACGTGTCTTGGTCTGTTAAAGTGGGTGATATCATTTCCGGTTCTTTCAGAAGAGGTTGGTAAATAGGATTACTACAGATGTGCTTATTGATGGAGTTTCGGTTTTAATGCCAGGGATCGCAGAATTCACGTGCGTGTTTACATTTGGCTGTCCGAGGATGGATGTGATATTGATGTCGTGTATTTCTTTATCCGTGTGTTAAGATACTAGTTATAGATGATAATGTCTTTTAATGACTAGTAGGTGTTTGTGTATCCAGGAGGCTAGATTTCTTCCTGGCTGTAGGGTGTAGTGTTTGATGTAGCCCTTGCAGGGCATTTTGTAAATGACATTCGAATTAGGGTTTTGGTCGTAAAGTGTCCTTTAGGTTCATCAGTAGCAATTTCATTCCATTGGTAGATTTGTGGGCTACCAA
>NW_025142719.1:0-1262 GCF_004010195.1 Chiloscyllium plagiosum | reverse complement strand
ATCGAGGGCCAAAGGGCCTGTACTGCGCTGTATTATTCTATGTTCTATGTTCTAAACCTGCCGTCCTGCCAACTGAGTGGGAGACTGTGTAACTGTTACAGCCAGAAACAGTCCCAGACAAAGTTTAAGAGAAACATGCATAATAAGGAAAGTGGTACAGTTCAGAAAGCGGTCAAGATAACGCCTGAGGGTAAAAATGTTTTTTTGCTCGAAATTGTATTTATAACGAGACGTGTTTAGAAGTTGTTTTTGGTTTAATATCATTAAGGTGAGTCAGGTAACTCTTATGTGTTACACACTGGCACACTACCATTTTCCTGAAACTGGGAAATATTTGGAACATTATCTGGAACATTCTATAATCGGCATTCTCCAGAATATTCTATGACTGTGTGGGAGGTATTGCAAAGGAGAGAGAGAGAGAGAAGGTGTTGCATGCAGTAGTGAGAGTGGGAGACCATGAGCCTTGTTCGGGGGTAGTTGCAATCACAGATATACAGTGATTGTGAGGGAGCAGACAGAATTTGGTGACCCTTATCCTGACAGAGCGGGGAAGGTTATTGATGCTTGTCCTGTATTGCTGGACATTCCTTCAGACCTCAAATACTGCACTGAACTCGGTAGTGAGCGCAGACCATGCTCGGTGGGTCTGGTGGTGTGGCACCTTCTGGGATGGGAATGTTCCCCCTCTGTATTCGCCCATCCAATACGCCCACCGTGCTCTGTCAACAAACCATGGTGTAATTGCACCTTATCTACCAATCTGCCATTTCCCTGCCTTTGCTCTGTATCCATCTAATTCTTTCCTATCTGTGGATTTGTCCAAATGCCTTTTCAATGTTGTCATTGTACCCACTTCAACCACTTCCACTGGCAGCTCAGTCTAATTTGCCAGTTCACATTGGATTCCATGCGATCTTGCCTTCTAGAGCGGCCTACTATGTGAAACCTTATCAAAGGCCTTACTGAAATTCATATATAATATGTCTACAACCCTGCAGCCATCAACCTTCCTGGTCACTTCCTCAAAAATCTCTAACAAAATTTGTAAGGCATGATCCGCCACGCACTATGCCATGCTGACTGCTCCAAGTCAAACTCTGTCTTTCCAAATGCATGCACATCTTATTTCTCAGAACCTTCTCAAGTGGTTCACCGAAAACAAGTGTGAAGCTTACTGCTCTATATTTCCTAGGCTTTTCTTTGCAGCCTTTCTTGAATAAGGGCAAAACATTTGCTACCGCCCAGTCTTCCGGGATCTT
>NW_025142718.1:0-1262 GCF_004010195.1 Chiloscyllium plagiosum | reverse complement strand
TCCACTACCCACTCTCTATCTCTATTACCCACCCTGTATATCTATTATGCAGTCTCTATCTCAACTACCCACTCTTTACCTCCATTACCCATTCTCTATCTCCATTACCCACAAACTATCTCTATTAACCACTCTGTCTCTCTGTGATGCAGTCTCTATCTCCATTATACACTCTCTATCTCCACTACCCACTCTCTATCTCCATCACCCACTCTCTAAATCCCAATACCCACTCTCTATCTCCATTACCCACTCTCTTTCTCCATTCCATTACCCACTCTCTATCTCCATTACCCACTCTCTATCTCCACTACCCACTCTCTATCTCCACTACCCACTCTGTATATCTATTACCCATTCTCTATCTCTATTACCCACTCTCTATCTCCATTACCCACTAACTATCTCTATTACCCACGCTGTCTCACTATTACCGACTCTCTATCTCTATTACCCACTCTCTATCTCCATTACCCACTCTCTTTCGCCATTACCCACTCTCGATCTCCACTACACACTCTCTATCTTCATGACCCACTCTCTCTCTCCATTACCCACTCTCGATCTCCACTACACACTCTCTATCTCCACTACCCACTCGATATCTCTGTTACCCACTCTCTATCTCCACTACCCACTCTCTATCTCCATTACCCACTCTCTATCTCCACTACCCACTCTCTATCTCTACTACCCACTCTGTATAACTATTACCCATTCTCTATCTCTATTACCCACTCTCTATCTCCATTACCCACTAACTATCTCTATTACCCACGCTGTCTCACTATTACCGACTCTCTATCTCCATTACCCACTCTCTATCTCCATTATCCACTCTCTATCTCTATTACCCACTCTCTATCTCCACTACCCACTCTCATCTGCATTACCCACCCTCTATCTCCATTACCCACGCTCTATCTCCATCACCCACTTTCTATCACCATATCTCCATTATCCACTCTCTATCTCTATTACCCACTCTCTATCTCCACTACCCACTCTCTATCTCCACTACCCACTCTCTATCTCCATCACCCAATCTCTGTCTCCATCACCCACTCTCTATCTCCATCACCCACTCTCGATCTCTATTACCCACTCTCAATCTCTATTACCCACTCTCTATCTCTATTACCCACTCTGTCACTCTGTTATGCAGTCTCTATCTCCATTACACACTCTCTATCTCCACCACCCACTCTCTATCTCCATTACCCACTCTCTATCTCCATTACCCATTCTCTATCTCCATCACC
>NW_025142717.1:0-1262 GCF_004010195.1 Chiloscyllium plagiosum | reverse complement strand
CGTGAGTGCTGTTGGTCGCGAGTGCTGTTGGTCATGAGTGCTGTTGATCGTGAGTGCTGTTGGTTGCGAGTGCTGTTGGTCATGAGTGCTGTAGTGCTGTTGGTTGCGAGTGCTGTTGGTCATGAGTGCTGTTGATCGTGAGTGCTGTTGGTCGTGAGTGCTGTTGGTCGTGAGTGCTGTTGGTCGCAAGAGCTGTTGGTCGCGAGTGCTGTTGGTCGCGAGTGCTGTTGGTCGCGAGTGCTGTTTGTCGCGGGAGCTGTTTGTTGTGAGAGCTGTTGGTCGTGAGAGCCGTTGGTCTGAGTGCTGTTGGTCGTGAGTGCTGTTGATCGTGAGTGCTGTTGGTCGTGAGTGCTGTTGGTCGTGAGTGCTGTTGGTCGCAAGAGCTGTTGGTCGCGAGTGCTGTTGGTCGCGAGTGCTGTTGGTCGCGAGTGCTGTTTGTCGCGAGAGCTGTTTGTTGTGAGAGCTGTTGGTCGTGAGAGCCGTTGGTCGTGAGTGCTGTTGGTCGTGAGTGCTGTTGGTCGCGAGTGCTGTTGGTCGCGAGAGCTGTTTGTCGTGAGAGCTGTTGGTCGTGAGAGCCGTTGGTCGCGAGTTCTGTTGGTCGCGAGTGCTGTTGGTTGTGAGAGCTATTGGTCGTGCGAGCTGTTGGTCGTGAGAGTTGTTGGTTGCGAGAGTTGTTGGTCCCGAGAGCTGTTGGTGGTGAGAGCTGTTTGTCGCGAATGCTGTGTGTCCCAAGTGCTGTTTGTCGTGAGTGCTGTTAGTCGCGAGAGGTGTTTGTCGCGAGAGCTGTTGTTCATGAGTGCTTTTTGTCGCGAGAGCTGTTTGTCGCGAGAGCTGATTGTCACGAGTGCTGTTGGACCCGAGTGCTGTTTGTCGTGTATGCTGTTGGTCGCGAGAGCTGTTTGTCGTGAGAGCTGTTTGTCGTGTATGCTGTTGGTCGCGAGTGCTGAAGGTCGCGAGTGCTGTTGGTCGCGAGTGCTGTTGGTCGCGAGTGCTGTTTGTCGTGAGAGCTGTTGGTCGTGTGAGTTGTTGGTCATGAGAGTTGTTTGTCGTGAGAGCTGCTGGTCGCGAGAGCTATTGGTCGTGAGTGCTGTTGGTCGCGAGTGCTGCTGGTCACGAGTGCTGTTGGTCGCGAGTGCTGTTGGTCGCGAGTGCTGAAGGTTGCGGGAGTTGTTGGTCGCGAGAGCTGTTGGTCGCGAGTGCTGTTGGTCGCAAGAGCTGTTGGTCGCGATTGCTGTTGGTCGCGAGTGCTGTTTGTCGCGAGT
>NW_025142716.1:0-1262 GCF_004010195.1 Chiloscyllium plagiosum | reverse complement strand
AGATCAACTGCTCTACGTAGCCAACAAAGAGACTGGCATAGCCGGGGCCCATACGTGTGCCCATGACTACCCCTTTGGTCTGGAGGAAGTGGGAGGATTCAAAGGAGAAATTGTTAAGGGTGAGGACCAGTTCGGCCAAACGAATGAGAGTGTCGGTAGAAGGGTACTGTTGGGGACGTCTGGAGAGAAAGAAACGGAGGGCTTGGAGGCCCTGGTCATGGCTGATGGAGGTGAAGAGGGATTGGATATCCATGGTGAAGATGAGGCGTTGGGGGCCGGGGAAACGGAAGTCTTGGAGGAGGTGGAGGGCGTGGGTGGTGTCACGAACGTATGTGGTGAGTTCCTGGACTGGGGGATAGGACAGTGTCGAGGTAGGTAGAGATGAGTTCAGTGGGGCAGGAGCATGCTGAGACAATGGGTTGGCCAGGGTGGTCAGGCTTGTGGATCGTGGGAAGGAGGTAGAATTGGGCAGTGGGGGGTTGCCGGACTATGAGGTTGGAAGCAGTGTGTGGGAGATATGCCTTTGTTTAATTCTTATTAAATATACTGTCTCTGTGGGTAAGGCAGAGAATCGTGAAGATGAGTCTGTACAGGTAGACACTCGGCTACTTTAGAGATGCTTTGAAATTCTTGCCAGCTGTCCGATAATAAAGCTACTGCTGTTGTACAGAAAACTTGTGTCATCTGGATTTGTGGAACAAAACAGACATTAACAAGGAAGGATATGAGTGATCTTCAGGGTGGGGAGTACAGACTTACTGGAGTGGTTCACCGATGAAGAAAATGCAGTCACTGAATTGCTTGAAGGGATTGCTATTTTCTTTGAAATAAACAAGTTAAAGATATTTTTGATAAAGCTGTATAAGATTATAACAGACCTAGATATAGCAGACAGAAAATATCTGTATTTGATAGGTGATGGCACAAGAATTAAGACCAGATGTGAGGTTTTGAGACAGTGGGAGATGAGTAAGTGTCTCTGCTGTATTGGCTGGAAATATTGCAGAACATGCTGCCTATTACGGTGGTGCAAGCAGAGAAGATGAATGATTGATAAAAAAACAATTATATCAGATCTGAGGGAAATAAAATCTCAGTGTTTGGGGGACAGATGGGGAATGAGAATGTTGGATTCTGCTACAGAGAGCCAGTTTAGATTTGATGGGCCTCTTTCTGAGCTATAATGCATTTTATTTGGACCTACGTAACTTGCTCTGGTCACCAATTACATTGTCATTTAGATAAATCTGCTCAGTGTTCCT
>NW_025142715.1:0-1262 GCF_004010195.1 Chiloscyllium plagiosum | reverse complement strand
TAAAATTAAACAATGAAGCACCAAGAACAGAATACAAAATCCCTACAGAACTCAACCTGCCCAGCTAGACTAAGTTATGCTCTTTCAAATAGACACAACAGTCCCAATAAGCACCTCCTTTTAATAACCAGTATAAATGGAACACAGGCTTACAGGTTGAAGTTGAAAGTCAGGAATGAGAGAGTTTGCACCCAGTTCCCTGCTGAACATCCCAGAGCTGACCATTCCCCTTTCAGTATACAGGTCACTTCTAAAGCATGGTCACTTTGGTTGGAAATCTCATCTGTTTACATCTCAACAAACGGCTTCGCAAAATCTGTACGAAACCAGACTGATCGGAGTCTGGCTCGGTTTATTGCCCCTCTGAAAAAAGAAATCAAAGTACAGAGTCTCCTTGAGACAAGGAACAGCTCTTAGTAAAAAACGATTAGCTTTGTGACACCTGCACCCTTAAAAAAAAGAATCATCAACACCAAAAAAGGCTTCATTTTTAAACCTTCGAAACCTTCGAAGTCAGTCTAACACTACACTGACTATAAACATGCAAACATGCGCAAACACATGCAAATTCAGGCCACAGCACATCCACCAATGAACACCTCCGTATTTCATTTGAGGCTCGGCAATCATGTTTTCACGACGTGCCACATGCACGATTCTGAGATTGAATGTCTGCAACAAGCTCTATCTAAACAGTCGGACATTTTTGTCATTTTTTTCCACAAATATCAATGGATTGTGATCAGTATATATGATTGTCTCAGATGAATTGCTGGTACTATAAACACTGAAATGTTGTAATGCCCCAACACCAAGTTGAAAGTCTCTTTCTTCATTGTTGAATATTTTTGTTGATGAATGTTCAACTTACTGGAAAAATATCGGATGGATTTTTCTCTTTCCTCGTCATCCTCCTACAGGAGCACCGCCCCGATACCCACATCACTGCATCGATGGCAACCTTGAAAGGTTTCATGCAATCCAGTGTGGCTAATACTGGGGCAGTGGTTAACACAGTATTTAGGTTGTCAAAGTTCTTGACAGTCCTCTGTCTACTGAAAGTTCTTGCCCTTTTATAATAGTTCGATGAGTGGAGCAGTGGCACTGCTAAGTTTCGGCACAAATGTTTGACAAAATCCACTCAACACCAGGAACGGTGTTACTGCTTTTATTGTTGACGGTGTGGGGAAATTCGCCAGTTACATTGATTTTCAGCATCTCCCGGGTGACATTTGTCGATGTCAAATAACATGAACCAAGAA
>NW_025142714.1:0-1262 GCF_004010195.1 Chiloscyllium plagiosum | reverse complement strand
CTCAATGAATTGAGCCTCTCTCATTCAATCAATTTCTCGAGCTTAACGCTTTAATTTAGTGAAGCAAACTGCATTCATTCGCACATAATATCATACTTCGATCACTCATTCAATAAATCAAACGTTATTCATTGATTCAATGAAACAAACAACTGATTTTTTTAGTCAATCCAACTGCATTCATTCATACAATCAAACAACCCGGTTGCATTCATTCAATGAAACAGAGTGCCATGTGGTAAGTCAATGACTTGAGCTTCACTCTTTCAGTCAATGTCTCGAGCTTAACGCTTTCATTCACGGAAGGAGACTGTATTCATTCAAACATAATGTCAAACTTGATTCAATAAATAAAACTTTATTCATTGATGGAATGAAACAAACTTAACTTTTTTGTTTAGTAAATCTAACTGCATTCATTCATGCAATCCAACAAAACGCATGCACAAATTCGATGAAACGGAGTGCACGTGGTAATTCAATGATTTGAGTTTCTATCATTCAGTCAATGTCTTGAGCTTAACGATTTCATTCACTGAAGCAAACGCCATTCATTCAAAAATAATGTCAAACTTCAATCATTGAATCAATAAATCAAATGTTATTCATTTGAGTCAATGGAATAAACCTAACTCATTTGTTTAGCTATCCAACTGCATTCATTCCTACAGTCAAACAAACTGCATGCATTCATTCAATGAAACAATGTGCAAGTGGTAATTCAATGAGTTGAGCTTCCCTCATTCAGTCAATGTCTCGTGACTAACGCTATCCTTTAATGGAACAAACTACATTCGTTCAATCGTTGAATTCAATGAATCAGTTGTTAATGGTTGATTCTTTGAAACAAACAACACACTGTTTTAGTGAATCCAACAGCATGTTTTCTGCATTCTGCATTCAATGAAGCAAACTGTATTCATTCAAATCTTGTGACAAACTTTAATCATTGATAAACTGAATCAGGTGTTAATAGCTGATTCTTTGAAACAAATTTAACTCTTTCAATGAAGCAAACTGCATTTTTTCAAACATAATGTCAATCTTCAATCATTGATTCAATACATCAAACGTTATGCATTCAATCAACGACACAAACTTAACTCATTTGTTTAATGAATCCAACTGCATTCTTTCATATAATCAAACAAACTGCATGCATTCGTTCAGTGAAACCGAATGGTCGTGGTAAGTCAATGACTTGACCTTCTCTCATTCAGTCAATGTCACGAACTTAACGCTTTCATCATATTCATTCAAAC
>NW_025142713.1:0-1262 GCF_004010195.1 Chiloscyllium plagiosum | reverse complement strand
ACGACATTTCTCAACTGTAGTCGGCAAGGTTCACGCCTGCGTGGGGAAACCGCAATCGATCTGAAATCCATCGTATTAACCACTCGACCCACGAATACAGAACCACACTGACAGCTTCATTTCCCAGGTCTCCCTGCCTGTGGAGCTGAGAAAGAATGAGTTATTGCTGTGTTTGTTTGAATACAATCACTTCACAGGTTTCGAAAGGGTTACATATCTGCACATGGCGAGTCTGGTTGTTTCATCACGAAAGATGAAATAAACTTTCAGTTAAAAGCAAAAACAGAAATTCCAGGAGCAACTCCGCATCGGTGGAAAGAGAATCAGAGACAATATTTCAGAACTCTGTTTTCTCCCACAGGTACTGCCAAACCTGCTGAGTTTCTCCAGCAGTTCCTCTTTGTGTCTCGGATTCTCAGCATCCGCAATCGTTTACGTTCGAAATTAAATCAATTCAGCCCCATGTGCAGAAATGAGAATCCTTTCAATTTCCCAAAAATTTGGCAGAGATTTCAAGGCAATTGGCAAAAAATAAATAAAAGTGACATTAGGAAGAACACTTTCTTGTCCCTGTCTGACCGGGACAAGGAGGCAGATTCAAGAACACAAAAGGGAATTCGGTGGTCATGTCCAAAGTAACAATGTGGAGATTTACAGGGAGAAGGCAAGAGAATGATACGAATAGAGACTCTCATTTACTTGCTGTGTAGAACCAGCAGAGCTCAGGTGGGCCTCCAAATGCGCTGGGACACGTGTTGTGATTCAGAGTGAACTCACAGTTTAATCAACGGAATGTGGGAATTTTGAAAAGGTTTATATTTACACAATCTCCTCACGTCAACGCAACAGCAAAATAGTTTAATTATCCGCCAGTGGAGAGAACCCTGTTCCTGGAGATGGGACAAATAGCTGGCTCAGGGATATCAATCCACATTGCTCTCTTTGCCACCAGTTCAGAGGGAGAACATTGGAGGGACAAAGGAGAGAATAACGATCTGTGTGGGAGGGTGACTAACTGTTCATGGAGACTATTCCTGGCTAACAATAAGTCGTGTGTAACAGCAGACGATGTGATAACAAGGCCTTGTGAGGGTGTGGTAAGGGTCAAGGGCATGGGGGAGTTCGGGTCCAAATAATATTGAAGACTGGAGGATCCCCAATGGACAATGAGGCGTTGGACTTATGGAACCTTGCTGCATGAGACACAGATGTTGGCCAAGGAGCAGGGTAACGTGTTAAAGACTCAGGCAACCAGAAGCTCA
>NW_025142712.1:0-1262 GCF_004010195.1 Chiloscyllium plagiosum | reverse complement strand
TACACATCACGGACTAATAACACTGTGGTGTAGATAACTATCATGGACTAATAACACAGTGGTGTAGATACACATCACAGACTAATAACACTGTCGTATAGGACTAATAACACTATGGTGTAGATACACAGCACAGACTAATAACACTGTGGTATAGGACTAATAACACTGTGTTGTAGGTACACATCACGGACTAATTACACTGTGGTATAGGTCTAATAACACAGTGGTGTAGATACACATCACAGACTAATAACACTGTGGTATAGGACTAATAAGACTGTGGTGTAGATACACAGCACAGACTAATAACACTGTGGTATAGGACTAATAACACTGTGTTGTAGGTACACATCACGGACTAATAACACTGTGGTGTAGGTACACATCACGGACCAATAGCACAGTGGTGTAGCTTCACATCACTGACTAATAACACTGGGGTATAGGACTAATAACACTGTGGTGTAGGTACACATTACGGACTATTAAAACTGTGGTATTGGACTAATAACAGAGTGGTGTAGATACACATCACGGACTAATAACACTGTGGTATAGGACTAATAACACTGTGGTATAGGCACACATCACGGACTAATAACACAGTGGTATAGGCACCCATCACGGACTAATAACACAGTGGTGTAGCTACACATCACGGACTAATAACACAGTGGTGTAGCTACATATCATGGACTAATAACACAGTGGCATAGGACTAAAAACACAGTGGTATAGGCACACATCACGGACTAATAGCACAGTGGTATAGGCACACATCACGGACTAATAACACAGTGGTATAGGCACACATCACGGACTAAAAGCACAGTGGTATAGGCACACATCACGGACTAATAACACTGTGGTGTAGCTACATATCATGGACTAATAACACAGTGGTGTAGATACACAGCACAGACTAATAACACTGTGGTATATGACTAATAACACTGTGGTGTAGGTACACATCACGGACTAATAACACTGTGGTATAGGACTAATAACACTGTGGTGTAGGCACATATCACAGACGAATAACTCTGTGGTGCAGCTACACATCACGGACTAATAACACATTGGTGTAGGTACACATTACAGACTAATAACACTCTGGTGCAGGTACACATCACGGACTAATAACACTGTGGTGCAGCTACACATCACGGACTAATAACACAGTGGTGTAGGTACACATCACAGACTAATAACACAGTGGTGTAGGGACACATCACAGACTAATAACACTGTGGTATAGG
>NW_025142711.1:0-1262 GCF_004010195.1 Chiloscyllium plagiosum | reverse complement strand
TGCACCAGAAAAAAGTCAGTGGAATTGGATTTATAAAGTACAGTGTTTTTGAGTGACACAGTCACGGTAGTTTATTTCTGTGCTCTATGACAGGGCTGATGATATTTTAATGAATCTTACGAAAGGAAGCAGAAATGGGTACGTTATGAATGAATGAAGAATTTGAACTTGTATGTGTGGGATCAAATAATTTCCGTTTAAATGTGCGTTTTCATGACTTTAACATTTCCAGTCTCTGCCTTATCACAATAAATACTTGTTAATTTTTGCATGCTCTTGAATGTAGGTTTCAGGTTTATTTCTTTAATAGTAGCTATATAGCCTACAGAATTAAAAGGTGGTCAGTTATATAAATGCACAGATAGACAACTAATGAGAACGACAGAGAGGAAGAGAAAGTAAGAAGGGAAAGAGATAGAGAAAGAGATCGATATATATATATATATATATATATATATATATATAGAGAGAGAGAGAGAGAGAGAGAGAGAGAGGGAAAGATCACAGAACCATGGGATTACTACCGGATAGAAGGAGATCAGTGGGCAAGTTAGATCTTAAAACACGCGACATCTCCGAGTTTGAACCTTTTTTTTTGCACAGTTTACCTGAATTCTATTTCTATAGTCCAATACTCTGCGTCCTTCTTTGCCTGCAAGAAGGCAAACCTGTACGTGAGGAATTTATACAGTGAATTACTTTCAAAGTGCAGAGGACAAACGGAAGATAATTCACAATAACGTGGTTTCTTTCATCATAAATAGCTCGCCAATGTTTAATTCACCACTGTTATGCCTCAATTTTATTTTCTGGTTGGGCTATATCAAATATATTTCTCCAATGTTCCTAAATAGTTCGTAATAAGTTGTTTTATTTTTGTGCATGGTAGACTGTAATCAGTGGAATGCTGCTATTAACTATTTACAGTTTATAGAAGTGATCTGTAAGCAGTAACAAGTGTCAAAACGCAACTTTTGCGGATCATAGTAAAGTAGGTGGGAAAGCCGACAGTGATGAGTAGCTAAAGTTAGTGGAAATGTATACAGGTAGGAGAATCTGCCAGTATCTGAAAGTTGGAATTTCATGTCGATAAGTGCAAGGAGTGACAATTCGGCAGAAATAAATTATTAAAACGGAAAATGAATGTTCAAATGTCAAACAGATAAGTGTGTCAATGCAGAGGTTCATTGTTGTCCTACTAAGTGAATATGAGAAATTAGGTATGGACGTGTAATATTTAATTAAAAAAAAGCAAGGTGGAA
>NW_025142710.1:0-1262 GCF_004010195.1 Chiloscyllium plagiosum | reverse complement strand
CTACTACACTCGTTCATTTAATGAAACAGACTGTACATGATAATTCAATGAGTAGAGGTACTCGTAATTAATTGATTCAATGAGACATATTGCACACATTTAGTTCATGAAACAAACTGCATTTGTCAATTCAATGAATGCAGCTACTCTAATTCTCTCAGTCAAAAGCGTCGCACATTGCCGCATTCAAACAACACACATTCACTCCATGAACCAAACTGCTCGTGTTCTTTCAATGTGTTGAGCTTCTCTCATTCATTCAATGTGTCAAGCTTAACGCTTTCATTCAATGATTCAAATTGCATTCGTTGATGCATTGATTCATTGATTCAATGAATCAAACGTCATTCAATGTTTCAATGAAACAATCTGAACACGCTTATTTAGTGAATGAAACTGCACACGATCATTCAATGAAAGAGGGTGCTCTTGTGAATTCAAAGAGTAGAGGTACTCTCTTTCGTTCAATGCCTCAAGCTTAACACATTGATTCAAACAAACACATTGACACATTTAGTTCATTAAGCCAACAGCATTTGTCAATTCAATAAATGCAGCGACTCCTTCATTCAATATCACAAGCTTCACACATTGTCTCAATCAAACACACATTCACTCCATGAACCAAACTGCTCGTGTTATTTCAATGCGTTTAGCTTCTCTCATTTATTCAATGTGTCAAGCGAAACGCTTTCATTCAAAGAAACAAACGGCATGCGTTGAATCATTGAATCAAACTACAATCATTGATTGAATGAACCAAACGTTATTCAATGTTTAAATGAAACAAACTTAACACGCTTATTTAGTGAATGGCACTGCACACTTTCATTCAATGAATGAGGCTGCACTTGTCAATTCAAAGAGTAGAGTTACTCTCTTTCGATCAATGCTTCATCCTTAACGCATTGATTCAAACAAAATGCACACATTCAATTCATGAAGCAAACTGCAATTGTCAATTCAATGAATGCAGCTACACTCCTTCTCTCAATGTCACAGGCTTCGCACATTGTCTCAATCAAACGGAACACAATCACTCCATGAACCAAACTGCACGTGTTAAGTCTGTTAAATTGATCTTGTCTCATTCATTCAATGTGTCAAGCTTAACGCTTTCATTCAAGGAAACACTGCATTCATTGAATAATTGAATCAAACTTCAATCATTGATTCAATGAATCACACCTTATTCTGTATTTCAATGGAACAAATAAGGGAAATTGATTCCCTTATTAATGAACCAAAATGCATACGTTCAT
>NW_025142709.1:0-1262 GCF_004010195.1 Chiloscyllium plagiosum | reverse complement strand
CTGCCATTTCTCTGCCCAAGTCTCCAGCCTATCTATATCCTGCTGTATCCTCTAGCAATCCTCCTCACTGTCCACAGCTTCCCCAGTCTTTGTGTTATCCACAAACCTACTGATCAGGTCACCTGCATAATCCTCCAAATCATTTATATATATTACAAACAACGGGTTCCAGTACTGATCCCTGTGGACCACCACTGTTCACAGATCTTTAGTGTCTCCTATGACCAAGCCAGTTCTATATCGATTTTATCAGCTCATTGTGAATTCCATGTGATTTCACCTTCTCTATCAGCCTGTCATGAGGGACCTTGTCAAAGGCTTTGCTAAAGCCCACATGGACAATACCCACCGCACTGACCTCATCAATCATCTTTGTCACTTCCTCAAAACTCTCAAATCAAGTTTGAGGGACATGACCTTCCCCACACAAAGCCATGCTGTCCATCACTAATAAGTCCATATTTTTCCAAATGTGAGTAAACCCTGTCTCTGAGAATCCTCTCCGATAATTTCCCAATCACTGATGTAAATCTCACTAGCCTGTCATTCCTGGATTATCTGTGTTGCCCATTTTAAACATTGTCTACTCTCCAGTCCTCTGGGACCTCTCCTGTGTCTGAAGACAATGCAAAGATGATGTAGAAGGGCCCAACAATTTCCTCAGCAAACTGGCATAGATCACACTAGGACCTGTCTATCTTAATGCTTTGTAAAACACCCAAACCACCTTTTTCTTTTAAATATTGACGTGCCCCAGAATATCAACATACCCTTTCTCAACGGACAATCCAACATGTCCTTCCCCTTTGTGAATACCACTGCAAAGTATTCATTAAGGATCTCATTGACTTCCTCTGGTTCCACAGACACATTCCTTCTTTTCTCCTTGAATGAACCTGCCCTTTCCCTAGCTGCCCTCTTGCTCCATATGGAAGTTTAAAACCCCTCAGGATTTTCCTCAATCCTGTTTTTGCCCGTTTCGAGCCCTCCAAATTCCATAGTTGAGTTATTTCCTGCTTCCCTTGTATCCTTTGAGAGCTCTGTCAGTCTTCAGTTTCCTGAGCCTTGCATATGCTTCCTCCTTCTTTTTGACCTAATCAACTGGCCTTTAAAAGATTCAGATGTGGATTTGCCTTCAAACATCCCTTGTGCCCCCCCCAACGCAATCTACTTTCCCCAGCTCCTGCCTTATATTGAGGTAGTTAGCCTTGCCCCAGTTTAATACTTCTATCTGGGGACTACTCTAATCCTTATTCCTAAGA
>NW_025142708.1:0-1262 GCF_004010195.1 Chiloscyllium plagiosum | reverse complement strand
CTTTAGTAAAGACAGAAGCAAAAAACTCAATTAAGGCTTCTCCTACCTCCTCAGACTCTGTACACAAGTTCCCTATGCTATCCCAGAACGGCCCTACTCTTTCTTTGATCATTCTCTTATTCCTCACATACATGTAAAATGTCTTTGGATTCTCCCTAATCCTTCCTGCCAAGCCTTTCTCGTGCCCCCTCCTGGCTTTCCTCAGACCATTTTTGAGCTCCTTCCTCGCCTGCCTGTAATCCTCCAGAGCTGAGCACGACCCTTGCTCCCTCCACCTTACGTAAGCTGCCTTCTTTCTTTTGATGAGAATCTCCTCCGCTCTCGACATCCAAGGTTCCTTTATCTTATTTGAAAGGCTGAGGCACTTGGGGCTGTTTTCATTGGAGAAAAGAAGGTTTAGGGGTGACTTGATAGAGGTGTACAAGATGATTAGGGGTTTAGATAGGGTTGACCATGAGAACCTTTTTCCACGTATGGAGTCAGCTATTACGAGGGGGCATAGCTTTAAATTAAGGGGTGGTAGGTATAGGACAGATGTTAGGGGTAGATTCTTTACTCAGCAAGTCATGAGTTCATGGAATGCCCTGCCAGTAGCAATGGTGGACACTCCCTCTTTATGAGCATTTAAACGGCATTGGATAGGCATATGGAGGATAGTGGGCTAGTGTAGGTTAGGTGGGCTTGGATCGGCGCAACATCGAGTGCCAAAGGGCCTGTATTGCGCTGTATTTTTCGATGTTCTATGTACCCCTTCTTGCCTGTCTCAGAGGAACACATTTGTGCATCACTCGCAGCAATTGTTCCTTAAACAGTCTCCAGGTCAGATTCAGCAAGTGCTTCAGGCTATCGACCAAAGCACAGTCAATAATCAGTTCTTCCCCATTGAGGAGAATCTGAAAAACCAATTCAGGAAGTACATGGACATCCTGAACACAAAACCGGAATTCCGGGAGAATGAGAAAGAAGAATTCCTCACACACTTCAATGAGACTAAAGGTGACCAGAACCTTCACACTCTCTATGATGCAGTGATGGGGTATTCTGCCATCTTTGGCAAACCCATTCGGGAAACTGCCATGCGATATGACCAGAGGAACCGGCGTCTGATGGAAAAACTCTGCTGCAGTCTCAAGGAGCTCTTCTGCATTGGCCTGATTGCCCTGGTGGGACACTCCGCTATCACTGGGACCGATGTAGAGGCATTAAAGAGAGAGAGTGGAATGAGAAAATGGGCAAAGTAGAGAATAGAACATAGAACAATA
>NW_025142707.1:0-1262 GCF_004010195.1 Chiloscyllium plagiosum | reverse complement strand
CTCTCAGGGGTATAGACAGGATTTAAAATAACATCTGCTACTGGGTACTGTCCTGAATGGGATACAGACAGATTCTTTCAAGATTTAAAATCATAACTATTACTGGGTACTGTCCTGTTCGTGGTACAGGCAGATTCTGTGAAGATTTAAAATAATCATTGTTATTGGGGAATGTCGTGTAAGGAGCACAGACAGATTCTGTCAAAATTTACAATCATAACTGTTACTGGGGACTCTCCTCTGAGGGGTACAGACCAATTCTGTCAAGATATAAAATCATAACTGTTACTGGGATCTCTTCTGCATGGGGTACAGGCAGATTCTGGCATGATTTAAAATAATATCTGTTACTGGAGCCTCTCCTCTAAGGGATACTGACAAATTATGCCAAGACTTAAAATAATAATGGGTGCAGATGACTGTCCTGCAAAGGGTCCACACACATTCTGTCAAGTTTAAAATTATAACTGTTACTGAGCACTCTCCTGTAAAATTCACAGACAGATTCTGTCAGTAACTATGATTGAGGGCTCTCCTGTAAGGGGAACCGAGAGATTGTGTCAAGATTTCAAATCATAACTGTTACTTGGGACTCTCCTGTGAGGGGTACAGACAGATTCTGTCAAGATATAAAATCATAACTGTTACTGGGTGCTGTCCTGTTCGGGGTAGAGGCAGATTCTGTGAAGATTTAAAATAATCATTAATGTTACTGACAGAATCCGTCTGTGGAGTTTACAGGAGAGTCCCCAGTAACAGTTATTCTTTTAAACATGTGAAAATGTGCATATACCCTTTGCAGGACAATCATCTCTACCCATTATTATTTAGCATCTTGACAGAATCTGTCTATACCCCTCAGAGGAATATCCACAGTAATAGGTATTATTTAAAATCTTGACAGAATCCGCTTGAGCCCCTTAGAGGAGAGGTTCCAGTAACATATTATTTTAAATCATGCCAGAATCTGCCTGTACCCCATGCAGATGAGAACCCAGTAACAGTTATAGGCGAGCCCTCAGTAATAGTTAAAGACAGAATCTGTCTGTACAGCGTACAGGAGAATCCCCAGTAACAGTTATTATTTTAAATTTCGACAGAGTATGTCTGTTCCCCTTAGAGGAGAGGCCCCAGTAACAGGTATGTTTTAAATTTTGACAGAATCTGTCTGTGCCCCTTACAGGGGAGGTCCCAGTAACAGTAATTGACATTCCCCATTGTTATTGGGGAATGTCGTGTAAGGGGAACAGACAGACTCTGTC
>NW_025142706.1:0-1262 GCF_004010195.1 Chiloscyllium plagiosum | reverse complement strand
GAATCGCCGCTGCAGTCCCTGCTGAACTACAGATGGATGCCAGGCCTCAGTGCTAACTGCTGCTGCTGACCTATATCGGGCACACCAGGCATCTCCGCTGACTGATGCTGACCTTTGTCGGGCACACCAGGTCTCAATGCTGACTGCTGCTGCTGATCTACAACAGACACACAAGACCTCACCACTGACCGATGCTGACCTACATATGGAAAACCAGGCCTTGACCCAGATTCTCGCTGACCAACATCAGGCAAAGTAGCCCTCACTGCTGAGTGCTGCTGACCTCGGTTAGCACATCAAGGTCTCACTGCTGACTGCTGCTGCACATTTATTTCAGGCACAGCAGTTCTCAACGCTGACTGCGGCTGCCGACTTACATCAGGCACACCAGGCCACATCGCTGTTTCCTGCTGCTGATGACCTCCATAGGGCACACTGAGCTTTACCGCTGACAGCTGCTCCTGACCTACATCAGGCACACCAGTCATCACTGTTGTTCCTGACCTTCATCGGGCACTCCAGTCATCACTGCTGCTCCTGACCTTCATCGGGCACTCCAGTCATCACTGCTGCTCCTGACCTACATCAGACACACCAGTCATTACTACTGTTCCTGACCTACATCGGGCACTCCAGTCTTCAATGCTGTTTCTTGACCTACATCAGGCACACCAGTCATCACTGCTGTTCCTGACCTACATCAGGCACACCAGTCATCACTGCTGCTCCTGACCTACATCAGGAACTCCAGTCTTCAATGCTGTTTCTTGACCTACATCAGGCACACCAGTCATCACTGCTGCTCCTGACCTACATCAGGCACACCAGTGATCACCGCTGTTCCTGACCTACACCAGGCACACCAGTCATCACTGCTGATCCTGACCTACATCGGGCACACCAGTCATCACTGCTGCTCCTGACCTACATCAGGCACTCCAGTCATCATGCTGCTCCTGACCTTCATCGGGCACTCCAGTCATCACTGCTGCTCCTGACCTACATCAGGCACACCAGTCATCACTGCTGCTGCTGACCTACATCAGGCACAGCAGTCATTACTGCTGCCTCTGACCTACATCGGGCACACCAGTCATTACTGCTGCTCCTGACCTACACCAGGCACACCAGACATTACTGCTGCTCCTGACCTACATCAGGCACACCAGTCATCACTGCTGCCTCTGACCTACATCAGGCACACCAGTCATCACTGCTGCCTCTGACCGACATCGGGCACACCAGTCATTACTGCTGCTCCT
>NW_025142705.1:0-1262 GCF_004010195.1 Chiloscyllium plagiosum | reverse complement strand
AGTTGCTCCAGCTGAGTTTGGAGCTCCCAGCCTCGGCGTTTCTCGCGCCTCTCTGCCTTCATAGAAGGACTGCATGTTCACTGACTTTGTCACTGGCAGATGGAGTAGAGATCCACGCCTTCATTCCACTCCCAATTTCCGATCGGATCTTCGCCATTGCGCCACTAAATTTCTCTGACTCCAGACCTGGGAACTGGTGTGATGTGAGTGTTCAACAGTTGTTACTACGTGGTCCGTCTGCACTGATAAAGTAAAGATGTGAAACTTCGTTGTTATTGAAACTTACATTTCAACAATTTGTGTCCTATCGCCTGTACATTTCATTTTTGTTAGAAATCCATTGAACTCAGTCGTCAACATTCTCAATGATGGAATCTCCACAGCCAATGAAGGCATTGAAGATGACGATTCATTCCAATCTCAGTGCGTTGTCCTCTTTTGCATGTGGTGCCGTCCCTCGCCAATCTCAGCCATTGCATTTATTGCTTTTACTGTTGAGTTTTTCATGTGATCGTATAGTGGCTCGTCCTCAGCATTGTGGCCGCAGCAACCTCCATTCAAATCCGAGTATCAGTAATGCGCATTTGTTCCATGTTACTCCATATAACCCGTAAAAAACAAACGCAGAAAGGAAACATTCAATTTTAATGTGAAAATACTCTCTAAAGCGATGATTTGTTTGCTTCAAACTTTATCTGCATCGAATCTCGGAGAATTTTCTCCCTTTCACAATCACTATTCTTCCTTTCCATCCCTCCTCCCATGTCTCTGGGGCATTGCACAAATTAACATTCACTTTCACATTGACACCGTTAAGTTAGTGTTGCAGCTGTCACTCTTGTTCGGTGAACATGCCCGAATACCACCATGAGGACCTTGAAGCCACTTAATGCAATCAGATAATGTGGTTGGTTATCAATCCTCATGTACAGTGTTTGATTTGCATGGACGAGAGTTCATTGGAGCTCTGGGTTCATGAAAGGACACAGAACAGTTTCGAGGGAAAGAGACTTTATTATAAAAGACCAATGTTTGTGAATTCCCCACATTTATTTCAAGTCTTTATTCGTCTCTCACTAGAATATTATGTACAATGCTGCAATTCACATAAAACAATCGATATGACAGCTGTGGAAACGGTGCAGAAGTAATTTGCCAATATGTTGTCTGGATTTAAGAACTTCAGCTATGATAGTGTTCAGACTGACTGGCCTTGTTTTTGTGAGAGCTGTAGCGATTGAGAGGAGACAGTATTGAGATGT
>NW_025142704.1:0-1262 GCF_004010195.1 Chiloscyllium plagiosum | reverse complement strand
GAAAAATATAGCTCGTCTTCGGTCAGAGAATTGTTCTGCACTGATGATATTCCTGAAGAAGGGCTTATGCCCGAAATGTCGTTTCTCCAGCTCCTTGGATGCTGCCTGACCTGCTGCGCTTTTCCAGCAACACACTTTTCAGCTCTGATGATGATGCGTCAGTCACCACACAGAAAATCAGCTATAAAATCTCAAGAGATGTGTGGTAGATTTCATCAGTTTCTCCATTCACCTCCCTTCCCCACCTTATCCCATGCCAATCTTCCATCTGGGCACTGCCCTCTTGACCTGTCCGCCTTCTTCCCTATCGATCTGCTCCACCCTCCTCTCTGGCCTATCACCTTCTCCCCCACCTTCATCGACCTATCACATTCCCTGCTATCTTCTCCCTAGCCCCACCCCCTTCCCATTTATCTCTCAGCATCCTATGTATCTTAAACCTTACCTAACTGCATTAATGGGTTATGATCAGTGTGTATGATTGTCTCAGATACAATATTTCAATGTTTATGTTACCAGTGATGTAACGTCAACACCAAGCTCAAAATCTCCTTCTCAAATGTTGAATATTTTTGCTGAAACATGTTGAGTTTCCTGGAGAAATGCCTGATAACTCTTTCTATTTTCTCATTATCTTACTATAAGAGTACAACACTGACACCCACATCATTCGCATCGATATCCACCTTGAATAGCTTTGCATAATGAGGTGTAGCTAACTGGGGCAGCGGTTAACACAGCTTTCAGGCTATCAAATGCCTTTTGACAGTCTGCTGTCCACTGAAACTTCCTGCATCTCTTCAGTAATTCAGTGAGTGGAGCAATCACACTGCTAACATTTGGTATGAATGTTCGATAAAATCCACTTAGCACCAGGAACCATAATATTGTTTTTTTTGTCGATGGTATGGGAAACTTCCCAATTATCTTTGGTTTTGCATTCTGTGAGGTCACTTGTCCATGTCCAATAACATGACCCATGAAGGTGACTGTGGCTTTGGCAAATTCACTTATAGCCTCCCGAAGTCAATCAAACAATTCTGATAAATGTTGTAAATGTTCCTTCCATTTGTGACTAAAACTCACCAGATCATCATTATAAACTACACAATTGGGTAGACTGGAAATGCCTTATTAGTTAGTCTCTGAAATGTAGCTGGCGCATTTTTCATACCAAATGGCATGACTTTGAACTGATACATTGCATTCAGAATTACAAAATTGTCTTTGCTCTTTCGGACAAAGGTACTTGCCAATATCCT
>NW_025142703.1:0-1262 GCF_004010195.1 Chiloscyllium plagiosum | reverse complement strand
GGATCAAAGTTATAGTGACGCAATAGGTGTAAGCGGTTCAGGATGATAGTGACACAGTGGGTGTGAGATACCAATGTGATAATGATGCAATAAGTGTAAGGGCTCAGGATGACAGTGACACTAAGTGTAAGGCCCTCAGTGTGATAGTGCCGCAGCAAGTGTGGGGTGTCAGGGTGTAAATGACGTCGTAAGTGAGAGAGGAGCATTGCAATAGTGAAGCAGTAACTGTGAGGGGGTCAAGCTGATAGTGACACAGTCAATGTGACGGGGCATTGTTTTAGTGACAAGATAATTGTGAGGCGTCAGTCTGATACTGACACAATAAATGTGATGGAGTCAGGCTGATAGTGACACAGTAAGTGGTTGGGGTCAGACTGATAGTGAGACAATAAGTGTAAGGATTCAGGGTGATAGTAACATGGGAAGTATGAGGGCGTGACTGAAAGTGACGCAATATGTTTGTGGCGGTTAGTCTGATGGTGTCGCAGTAAAAATAAGGCCGGCAAGGTGAAAATGGCAAAGACTGTGTGAGTGGGTCAGGGTGATAGTGATGCAGTAAATGTGAGGAGGTCAGGATGAGAGTGACGCAGTAAATGAGAGAATCAGAGTGAGAGTGACGCAATAAGTCTGAGGGGTCAGACTGCTATTGACGCAGTAAGTATGAAGGGGTCAGGCTGATAGTGACACAGTCAGTGTGACGGGGGAGAGTTTTAGTTACACAGTAAGTGCGAGGCGTCAGACTGAAACTGATACAAAAAGTGTGAGTGGGTCAGGGTGATAGTGACGCAGTACGTCTGAGGGGTCAGGCTGATAGTGACGCAGTCAGTGTGATGGGGCAGAGTTTTAGTAGCAGAGTAAGCGTGAGGCGTCAGTCTGACACTGACACGAAACGTGTGATGGAGTCAGGCTGATAGTGACGCAGTAGGTTTTAGGAGTGAGGGTGATATTAACATAGGAAGTGCGAGGGCGTCACTGATAGTGACACAATATGTGTGTGGCTGTCTGGCTGATGGTGACGCAGTAAAAATGAGGATGTCAAGGTGAAACTGGTGCAGTAAGTATGAGGTTGGCAGATGGACATTAATGCAGTAAGTGTGAGGGGTTCACGCTGATATTGAGGCATGCAAGTGTGAGGGGCCAGGTTGATAGTGACGCTGTGTGCCGGCGGGTCCGGTTGATAACGATGCAGAAAATATGAGTGTCTCAGTGTGACAGTGACGCATTACGTGTGAGAGGGTCAGGATGATAATGACAGAGAAAGT
>NW_025142702.1:0-1262 GCF_004010195.1 Chiloscyllium plagiosum | reverse complement strand
TCTCTGACCGGGATCAGCTCCGACTGGGATCCATGACCCGATCTCTGACCGGGATCCAGGACCCGATCTCTGACCGGGATCAGCTCCGACTGGGATCCAGGATCTGATCTCTGACTGGAATCCAATCTCTGACCAGTATCAGCTCCGACTGGGATCAGCCCTGACTAGGATCCAGGATCCAGGATCGAATTTCTGATTGGGATCCGATCTCTGACCGGAATCCAGAATCCGATCTCTGACTGGAATCCGGGATCCGACCTCTGACCGGGATCAGCTCCGACCGGGATCCGATCTCTGACTGGGTCAGCTCCGACCGGGATCCGATCTCTGACTGGGATCAGCTCCAACCGGGATCTGATCTCTGACTGGGATCAGCTCCAACCGGGATCTGATCTCTGACTGGGATCAGCTTCGACCGGGATCCAATCTCTGACTGGGATCAGCCCTGACCGGAATCCAGGATCTGATCTCTGACTGGGATCAGCTCCGACCAGGATCCGATCTCTGACTGGGATCAGCTCCGACCGGGATCTGATCTCTGACTGGGATCAGCTTCGACCGGGATCCAATCTCTGATTGGGATCAGCTTCGACCGGGATCCAATCTCTGATTGGGATCAGCCCTGACTGGAATCCAGGATCTGATCTCTGACTGGGATCAGCTCCGACCAGGATCCGATCTCTGACCGGGATCAGCTCCGACCAGGATCCGATCTCTGACCGGGATCCCACGTTGATGAACAGGTCACAGCCCCTCATCCCCATGGATCAGGACAGAGATTTCCCATGAGCCTCAACATCCCTGACCTCAGAGTTCCCAGCATGGCCGCAATGAAGAGATCACGGAACATTCCGGATCCCTGCTGCATCTCTGCAGGATAACTGTTAAGGATTACATTCTAATGAACGCTGTCAGGCATGACATTAAACAGCTCCTGGGGGGGTAAGAGGGGTGGGGGTATGTGGCTAGGCTTGTATTGACATACATTTCACTGGAATAAACGCAACATTAATGATCAATAATCTCACGGCCTGGGAGTGAGTGAGACCAAACAAGGCTTCAACCCTCAACAGGACATCACAGTCACACCCCCAACACCCCCTCTTCACAGCTGCCCCACCCAGTCCAAATATAGACCCCCACCCCAACAAGTGCTGCGGCGGGGGAGCGAGTCAAGGGGCAGAGAGTGAGGAGGGGGCAGAACATGAGGTGGGGAGAGAGAGAAAGAGACAGACAGATGGAGAGGAAGAGCAAGAGGTAAG
>NW_025142701.1:0-1262 GCF_004010195.1 Chiloscyllium plagiosum | reverse complement strand
TCTCCGACCTATCACCATCACACCCCACCTCCAGCAACCTATCGCCTTCCAAGCTATCTTACACCGAGCTCCACTCCCACCCTCCTATTTATTTCTCGGCCCCCTTCCTTCTCCCTTACTCCACACCCCACTTTCCTGATGAAGGATTTATGCCTGAAACGTCAACTCTTCTGCCCCTCTTCTGCCTGGTTGGCTATGCTTTTCCAGCCCCACACTTTTCAACTCTCATCTCCAGCATCTGCAGCCCTCACTTTCTCTCGGCCTCGAATAGTGAGAGATGAAAGATTTTCACTCTTTCTGACATATTAATCAAGATCGTGACAATTTGTGGAATGGGGTTAGAAATTAAGCATTCCCTTGTGTAACATCAGGATGGAATGCCAAATCAAGGTTGGGAAAGTAACAGTGACAGTGAGTAACAGAGTGTCATTTCCAAGAATACTGTTTGTTCTTGTGAACGATTTAACAGGATCCAAGGTGGGAGTAGCACCCCTTGTGTTGGAGAAGGCAAAAGGAAAACTGGGGAATTGGGGAGTTAAAAGAACAATACCCAGGATTTTTTCCTAACTGTATAGTAACAAGATTCCACTGTCATAAGTTAGAGCAGGAAGGAAAACCGAAAAAAAAAGCCAAAGGAGGTGATGTGCAGTTAACTGACACCCTGTTTGATGTCACGGTGCAGAAAAAGCCTGAACAGGCAGAGGATCAGGCAGGGGTGTTTAGTCCTGAAAGGCGAATGGACTTACAACAGATATATATACACACACACATACAAATGCACACACACAGAAACGGAATCAAAATATATTGTCGAACGTTATTAACTTAAAGATAGAATGCTAAAATTAAAATGGAGACCCCGATAGGTTAGTGCAGAAGGGAAATGGGCCGACGTGCACCAGATGGTTTCAGAGGTAGCGTACAATGTTACGGGAAGCACATAAACTAACTGCAGGGGGTCACCTAGGTGTACAGAAGACTCAGGCTAAGGTACAGAGGCATTTCTAGTGGCCTGGAATGCACACGGACGTGGTTATTTTTTGATGTACATGTCAAACATTCTAAATGGTAGGGAAGTCACAGGCAGTACTAAAGCCAGCACCTTTGTTACCAATTCCTGCATTCGAAGAACATTCCACGTGGGTTATGATTAGTCGTGTAGCTCCCCTATCTAAAATAAAAGTGGAAACCAATATTTGCTAGCCATAATGGATGTTTCTACCAGATTCCCAGAGGCAATTCTATTATGGAGTGTTAAGGTA
>NW_025142700.1:0-1262 GCF_004010195.1 Chiloscyllium plagiosum | reverse complement strand
CACAGATATGCACAATACAGCATCACACAGACATGCACAGTTCAGAATCACACTGACATGTACAGTTCAGCATCACAATGACATATGCACAGTTCAGCATCACACTGACTTGCACAGTTCAGTGTCACACACACATACACAGTTCAGAACCACTCAGACTTGCACTTTTACACATCACACAGGCTTGCAGAGTTCAGCATCACACTGACATGCACAGTTGAGCATCACACAGACTTGCACAATTCAGAATCACACACATGCGCTGTTCAACAACACACTGACGTAGACAGTACAGCATCACACAGGCATGCACAGTTCAATATCACACAAATCAGCACAGTTCAGCATCACACAGACATGCACAGTTCAGCATCACACAGACATGCACAGTTCAGCATCACACAGACACATGCACAGTTACGCATCACACAGACTTGCACAGTTCAGTGTCACACACACATATACACAGTTCAGAATCACACAGACTTGCACAGTTGAGCATCACACAGACTTGCACAATTCAGCATCACACTGACATGCACAGTTCAACATCACACTGGCATGCACACTTCAGCATCACACTAACATGCACAGTTCAGCATCTCACTGACATGCACAGTTCAGCATCACACTGGCATGCACAGTTCAGCATCACCCTGACATGTACAGTTCAGCATCACACTGACATGCACAGTTCAGCATCGTGCTAACATGCACAGTTACGCATCATGCTGACATGCACAGTTCAGCATCAGACTAACATGCACAGTTCTGCTTCACAATGACATGCACAGTTCAGCATCACAATGACATGTACAGTTCAGCATCCGAATGACATGCATTGTTCAGCATCACACTAACATGCACAGTTCTGCATCACAATGACATGCACAATTCAGCATCACACTCACATGCACAGTTCAGCTGCATACTCACATGCACAGTTCAGCCTCACACTGACACGTACACAGTGCAGCATCACATAGATAGGCACAGTTCACCACAGACCTGCAAAGTTCAGCTTCACACAGATATGCACAATACAGCATCACACAGACACGCACATTTCTGCATCACACAGACGTGCACAGTTCAGAATCACACTGACATGTACAGTTCAGCATCACACTGACACGCACAGTTCAGCATCACATTGACATGCACATTTCAGAATCACACTGACATGCACAGTTCAACACCACACTGACATGCACATTTCAGAATCACAATGACATGTATAGTTCAGCATCACAATGACACAT